>NW_026945997.1:22500-23505 GCF_034702125.1 Engraulis encrasicolus
TAAATTCTGAGATTCTCAAAGCTGTCTCTGAGCAGCCCGGGGGAGCAGAGGTGCATCTTGTCAGCAGGTTAGGCAGGCAGCCACTTGGGGCGCTCAAGCCCCTGGATGGTCAATAACATCTCACACTTTTGCTACTGTGGTAGGAAATTCCTTTCAAATGTTCACTCCTTTGAAATTTTGCTTGGGGCCCCAGCTGAACCTAGAGTCGCCTCTGTGGGGGAGTGGGGGAATTGGAGGGCGTGGAGGAGAACGAGAGTGTGAACGTTTAGAGACACTTTTCAGGGAATCGCAGCTTGCTTGAGGGGAAAGTGTTCAATTTTCACCTCCGTTATAAAATACATCTCCCGACATGGCTTAGTATAAGTGTCTCTGTGTGTCTGAGTTTAAAATCCTCCCACTCCCATTCAAAATCCTCCCACTGCCAAAGCTAGTCCAAAGCTTTGCTCTTCATTGAATGGACTCCGCTGGCAGCTGCCGTCCAAAATCCACTTTTTTTCCAAATGCAGCGTGTGGCAGAGACGCCTCTCGTGCTGCTACTGCCCGACTACCTCCGGTTGGTGTGGAAGGACAGATCTGTTTCTATGTATTTGCGCTACCACTGGTAAAAATTACTTCCATCATCCTCCGCGTTCCGACGCTGGTGTGAATTAGGCCTAACCCCTGTGATGTCTGTCACACCACAAGAGCACTTGACACGTAGAAGCACACTCGTCTTAACGAGGTCCATCTTGCCATCCTCTTTGAGACCCTTCACTTGGCTGCACTTGAAGAATACTCACTGTAAGTGTGACGCAAAGAGTCTGAGTCTTTCCAGTACAGAGTGAGCCTTCTTTGAATTTATGAGACTTGAAGAGTCCACAAAGAATGGAGCTAGAAGCATTAGTGTTGTGTCAATTACATGGTTTCCAGTCATTATGTGTGCGTTTGTGTGGGATTGTGGTTGCAGCGGCAGTTCTGGCTACATGAAAGTAGCAAACAGAAAGCTGTAGTTTTCGCCTCCTTTTT
>NW_026945998.1:0-5000 GCF_034702125.1 Engraulis encrasicolus
AGTGTTTGTAGTATAGTAGTATTATGTAGCATAGTGTAGTGTAGTGTAGTGTAGTTTAGTGTGGTGTTGGTATAGTAGTAGGCTATGGTATAGTAGCATAGTATAGTGTAGTGTAGTATCATGGTAGTACAATGTAGCGTAGTGTAGTGTGGTGTAGGTGTAGTAGGCTATGGTATAGTAGCATAGTATAGAATAGTATTCACCTGATGCCTCCTGCTCCCCAGAGGAGGTGAGTTTCTCATCACTCGGCCGCTTCTTGCGGGAGGTGACGAGACGTTTGAAGGATTCCCACGTGGAGACAGGCTGCTCCCCTTCCCCTTCCTCTGGGGAGGAGACGCTGGCCTGCACCTCCTGCTGCTCCTCCTGCTGTGTCTTCTCCTGCTGTGCCTCCTCCTCCTGTTGTGTCTCCTCCTGCTGCTCCGGCTGCTCCTGCGAGGCGGCCAGAGGGGATTCCACACCCGGCTTGGTCTCCTCAGCGGAGGCTGGCACCACCTACAGGGGGTTGGATGGATGGGGTAACACATACACATAGTTACAGTCTAATGTCACTAATGTACAGTGTTATTTCAAGGAGTGTGGTATAATCCAGGGATTCTTAACCATAGGGCCACGGCCACCAACGGTCAGCAGATTCATCACAAATAGCAAACAGCTGCATGAATGGCTCTGCCTTGATGCACTGTGAGTGTATGGGTTCATCGTTGAATACAGAAGAGTGAGCTCATTTAATACAGTTTTTCCATTACAAAATGCATTAATAGGCCTAACGTACTTCATTAATAACCTGCTATTTTTGAACAGGATTGAATTATTTTTCAAGTAATAATAATAATAATAATAATAATAATAATAATAATATAGGCCTAATTATATATAGGCCTACACAGTATATATATATGTATGTATCTGTGTGTGTGGGGGCATGGGCAATATTAGATGGGCCCCGGGCCACTATGCACCGAAAAAAATGGGCCTCAACGTCAAAAAGGTTAAGAATCAGGGACGTGCACAGGAATCTCAAAGGGCAGTTGCTCTAACCTGAAGAAAGGGCAACCCCATAAAAAACAAAAAAAAACAAACAAACAAACAAAAAAACCCATCAACAATGAGCGGCCTTCAGAATTTTTTGGGAAACTGCACCATGGGTATTATTATTTTTAGTAGTAGTAGTAGAAGTAGTATATTATTGTCATAATTATTCATATTATTTTATTGTATAGTATCTTGAATATGCGTACCATATGATATAACATGCTAGTTTTTAAACATGTAGGCCTACCTATTAATCATATCAGAGATGATCAGCCTTATGCCCACCTGCCCTAAATGTCTCCTGATCCACATTTCCTCATGTGTGGTATGTGGCTGCCCCTAAATTAAATGAAATTGTGAGAAAAAGCCTTGATAGTTTTTAAACCTGTATCAGTCACAGAGATGATCAGTCTTATGCCTACCTGCCCTATGTGCAGAGGTCTGTGGCTCTTAGTCATCCTCATCTTAAATGAAATGAAATGATGAGTAAATTAATAGGCTAAATATGAGGATGCTTAATCAATTAACCCACTGTCATCTTTATAATCCTTGTAGCAGCCAAAGTAGACTTTAAGTTATAATAAATAGAAATAGTTTAAAATGGTTAAAAAGATCATTTAATTTGAATTTGAAATTTCATTAATAGGCATATTCCATGATTAAAATGATGAATATTATATAGGAAAGCTAAAACAATAAGAATTCACAGGTTTAGGTCATTTGTTGGGTCTTTTGTAGCCTATATTAAAAATGTGTACTGTCGCTTTAAGAATTGACGAGCCGGCTTTCATTTCAGATCGCAAAGAACCGTGGCGTGGGAGCGACCAGTTCTTATCTGTTGCTTTGAAGCTCCGAGCTTCTCGCAGACTTTATAACCTTTTATTTTCATTACAGATATTTTAGTTAGTTCATGCACATTTTGTAGGCCTATGTCTTGAGAAGAACAGTAAACATCAGTTATCATGTGGAGTGGATTTATTTCAATTACATGGACATTGACAGTGGAAACAGTATCTTTGGGTCGGAGAATATATCAGCGAATATATCAGCGTAAGAAAAAGCACTTTCCTAGCGGTCTCACCAAGATCAAACCTCTACAATCCTGAAAAAGATTCTCTGCCTCACCTGCACCTGTTCATTTTTTTCGCAGCCAACTCTGCAGAGATGTGCTTCCTTTAGCTAGCCTACCCCCTTAAGTTCTCTCTTGCTTGATAAAACGACATGTCATCTGCATGTTTCTTAGTTGTGTTAGCCTTCCACAAAACAACCTGAGCCATGTAAAACGTTGACTGCAAGCTAGCTGACTGTCGTTTTCCCCCAATATCTGAACGTGGCACACCGGCTGTCAGATTATTTAGAATCACTAAACGTCCTAAACTCGAGATCGACTTTAATTGTGATCATGTAGTTTAATACTGTGTAGTCTGCTATGTTTCCAGCTCACCTCAGGCCGTCAGGGCAGTCGCTCTACTCCCACGACATCTTCGACATATTTTGCGTCTCTGCCCTGGTCGGATGCATGGTTGCTCCCCCCTCCCTCCCATGTAGAGCTGCGCGTGCCCCCGCAACGCGCATGCTGCCCCTACCTTTGCCTATCTCTCGAGGTGCAGGTGAATCTGAATTTGAAAACTTAAACTTAATTTAGGAAGCTTCAATCAAAAATACGAATTGCAAAGCAAATCAGTTGAAACATGAAATCTTAGCCTATTTTTCCGAGGCATATCTACAGCTGGCTGTCGGGTTTTTTTGCTACCTAAACGTGGCGCTGGCTGGCTGTCAGATGTAGGCCTATGATAGGCCTAACTAAAAGTTCTAAACTCAACATTGTATTAGAGAGGTTGATTGTGAGCATATTTTGTACCCTAATATGTAGACTGTGTGTTGGGCTCTAGCCGACACTCAGGCATCTTCAAAATCTTTCGTGACTCTTATAGGCGCTCAAGCGCCTGTCGCGTGCCATTCTCCCTCCCCACCGGAGTTGTTGCGTAGCTACCTCACATCGCTCGTACCCATTCTCGACGGGTCTGATGAATTTGTATGACTGACTTAAGTCTTTATTGTACAAAACTTCAATCAAAATTATGAATTATAAAGAAATCAAATGATATTGAAATATGAAATTATAATTGCCATATTATTTTCCCCTCCCTTGGAAGGGCAATATCAGCCAATGTGGGCAAAAGGGCCATTGCCCGGGCACCGTGGGCAACTATGCTGTGCACGTGCCTGTTAAGAATCCCTGGTATGATCTCACCTCAAGTACTGGAGTGTAATAATAATAATACCTTCGTTTTATAAAGCGCCTTTCAAAACAACCAAGGTCGCATTACATAATATCAGTGGAAGAGTGTGTGTGTGTAGGTGTGTGCTTGTGGACACTAGAAGTCAAAGGCCTCCAAAAAGAGATGGGTTTTAAGGTGTTGTTTAAAGATGGCCAGTGAAGAGGAGTGTAATCTCATCTCCTCAGTGTAGTATAATCTCACTTCCTAAATGGAGTGTAATCTCACGTCCTCATATAGGACGGTGTAATAGCTAGTGGATTGTACGTATACGATTGTGTCTCACCTCCTCGGGTACCTCCTCCTCATCCGAGTCCGAGGTCCTCCTGCCGCGCCTCTTGGAGGAGCCCACGCAGATCAGCGCCTCCCACGACATGGACGTGTCCATCTTCCTCTTGGGCTCCTCGGGAGCAGCAGCAGCCTCCTCCTTCACCTCCTCTGTGGCCTCCTCCGTTACCTCCGCCGCTGTGACCTGAAGAAATAATCAATATAATGAATAATAGCATCATTAGGATAATAAGTGTAATGTAATGTAAAATGATGAACAACAACACCTCTGTCACCTAATGACAAAATAGAAATAAAATGATCAATAACAACACCTCCTCTGTCTCCTAATGTCATAACAAAATGATCAATAGCACATGATACCTACCGCCTGTATGTAATTGGATATTGCTGTATATTGCTCATGGCCTGACTAGAAGCAACGCCGAAGGTTTTGCTTCCCTAGGAGGGCGTGACCTGGCTACCCTCTTCCTGCCCTCCTCCGCACCATGACAGCAACTGAATGACGCATACATATAACACTTTTTAAATGTACACACTCACCTCCTCCTTCTCCTCCTCTTTGATCTCCTCTTTGACCTCCTCTTTGGTTCCCTCTGAGCTCACGTCCACCTCTTCAGCAGCAGGGGCTGACGGTTGCTCGGCAACAGGCTCCTCCTCCTTCTTGGGCTCCTCTTCCTGCGCCTCCTTCTTTGGCGTTTTCTTGGCGCGCGTCTTCTTGGAGGAGAGCTTCTTCAGTCCCGCACCACTCAGAAGCTTCTTCAGGGGGCTCCCCCTCCTCTCCTGTGGAGATAAGTTACAATACTAACTTAATCTTCGCAACCCGCCAACTCCTCAGCTCTACCTTGTCATGTACATAAGATGAGCAAGCTAAGCTATTACTTGGAGTTAGTCATGTTAAGCTATCTAATGTCTCTGGGTAATACTACAGAGTAGAGAAGAGTCCTTCCCTTCCTACCAGGAGGATACCTGATGCAAAGATTAACATGATTAGTTAACATCAGTTTAATACGATACTTTCATGCTAATAATTAGTTGGTAATCTTAGCCCAGCTAATGTTTCTAGCCAACAATAGAGAGAATACAAGTGTAGCATACCTTAGTTTAAGATGCTAAATTAGCTAACATCTTTAAAGGGACAGTTTGGTCAATTTCAACATGCAGTTGTAATGCTCACACTACCCTGGACTTGTCAGTGCCTGAGATTTTTTTTTCTTCTTCAGCCGTTTCCGAGATCCTGGTCATTGTAATGGGGGCAGCTCTTTGTTTACATTTCAAAAAAACATTTTTATTTATTCCCAAAAACATCCAAAAGGTTATAAAACATCAGCAGACAACTAGAAAACAGCAGTACCTTTTGGGAAAATATTTGGAGTTGGCCTATGTTTCATTTTTTAAAAA
>NW_026945998.1:15000-23325 GCF_034702125.1 Engraulis encrasicolus
CTAAGCGCTGACTTTGGGGTATTTTAGTAGTTTGCCGGCTTAAGTTTCCTTTTGTATTTTTACAAGAGTATTGTTGCTGAATTATTATTATTGCTGAATATTACAAGTGTATTACTGTGAAGGTATTTGAATGTGATATTGATTCATGGTTTGAAATAATCAAAAGGTATATTGGTTTAAATAGGAACTAAGGAATATATCTAACGTTTATTTAAAGCTATACCCAAGGGGTAAAGGATATTTTTGGTTAATAACTAAGAGAGTGAACTATTTACTATTTACCACTTAATTAATTTATGTATGTGTGTGTTTTATGTGTGAATTTAAAGTAAAGTAACATTTATTTTAAAACTGACTGATTTACTTATTAAAACCAAAGGTATAACCTAATAACTTATTAGTTATAAAGGACTTAGGGTAGCTAAACCCCTGTGTAATTCCCTGTAAGGAGCAAAGGGGCGCTACATAAAATTGGAGGCACTGCGCTGGGATTAGGTAATCCTATGGTTTTATTTTGTGCATTTAGTGTTAAATAGGTTACATTAAAGGTGCACTAGGTAAAATACTTGACCCTTTAACATTTTAAATTTTTCATTCTTATTAGTTTCTCATTACTGCATTAATAGCTTTTCACTATGGATATTACGTCAGTACAGTCAGAGCTGGCTACAGAGCTCAGAGAGTGGTGTCAAGGTGAGTTTCTCGATGAAGACAATGCCCTACTTGCCCTGGTGCCTAAAGGCTATGAAGTTGAAGACATAGAGAAGACTCTTGCAACTGTGAAAGCCTGGGGACGTGTGCGAGTGAGAGGAAGAAGATTTCATACCAAACTGGACAGATTGATCGTGCTGTGTGAAACAAAAGAGAAAATTGATCCCACTAAGGTTCCCTCTGAAGTGAAAAGCCTGACAGCGGAAGAATTTTGGCCAGTCATCGTCGCAGGTGAGCGTCCTGATCCCGATGAAGCTAACCAGACCCCATTGAAAAATCTGCTTGATGCTTCAGCGTCCAATAGCTCTGCTGAGTCCATCATTCGGGCAGTTGGGGACGTGTTGTCGAAAATTGAGAAGCCTTCAGGTGAGAACAGCAGTTATCGTCGCCTAAGGATGTTTTCGGGCACACTACCTACACCCGTTGGAGAAGAGGCATTGGAACACTGGCTCGAGCAGGCACGTTTAATGGTGGAAGAAAGCGACTGCTCAAGTAAAGAAAAGCGAAGACGCATTATGGAGTGTCTTAGAGGACCTGCACTTGCAGTAGTGAAAGCAGTGCGAACAGCTGAGGCTGACGTCACGCCTGCTGAGTGCTTGGATGCAATTGAGAGTGCATTCGGTGCAGCTGAGTCAGGTGAAGACCTCTATTTCGAGTTCAGATTGTTGCAACAAGGAAAAGACGAGAAGCTGTCTGACTTCTTGAGGCGACTAGAGCAGTCCCTTACCAAAGTAGTCTCTAAAGGCGGTATTCCCCCAAGCCGTGTGGACCTTGCCCGAGTAGAGCAGCTGCTACGAGGGGCCATACATTCGGACTTGATGCTGATTCAGCTAAAGATAAGGGAGAGAAAGCTAAAACCACCCAAGTTCTTAGAGCTGCTAGCTGAAATCCGGGCTGAAGAGGAATACGCTGCTGCTAGAGTCAAGCTCAGTTCATCCGTTCAAAGAGTTCATGCCAACAAGGAAGTGGACAGTCGCCAGACGGAAATACTGACCTTGAAAGCAGAGATAAAAGAGCTAAAGTCATTGTTTGCCACTATGAACACAAAACCATGTCAAGAAGTGAGTGACGATGACAAAGAGCTTAGTCAAGTATCAGTTTCAGTGGCTGAGAGCAGTGAAAATGCTGAGGTCGCAGCGTTGAAGAAGCAGGTGCGCAGGTTGCAGAACAAGTTGACCAAGGGCCCCAAAGACTCTCAGGCTCCCGCCAATGCACTGAGAGTACAGCCCTCCAAGCCTGCTCACAACAGCCAAAAGCCACAAAAAGTCAAAGCCTCTGATGAGTGTATCTGTTATCGTTGTGGCGAGCAGGGGCACTTCGCCAACAAGTGCCAAAACGCAGAAAATCAGAGCAAAGTCATTCAAAAGCTCATCCAGTCTCTCAAGAAGGCTAAGACAGGGCAATCACCTAGCCCTGAGGCAAAGAGCCCAGAGACAGTGTGCCTCAGTCGTAAAAGTGAAGTTGCTGAAGCTGGAGGCTCACAATTCCCAAAAGGCCTAATAGGTCCCCCCTCTGTTGTACACGTACGAGTAAATGGCCACCCGTGTGAAGCTGTCCTAGATAGTGGATCACAAATCACCATTATTTTCGAAACATGGTACAAGCAACACCTACCAGACGTACCAATCAACCCTGTCTCAGGCCTAGCCATATGGGGGTTAAGTGAAAACAGCTATCCCTACCTGGGCTATGTCGTGGTAGACATGGAGTTCCCTGAATGCATCAGTGGTTCCAAAGAGTCCATCTCTGTCTTGGCATTGATATGTCCTGGCCCTAGAACACCTGACCAGATTCCAGTCATCCTGGGGACCAACGCCAGTCTCTTCAAACGCTTGGCGAAGATATGCCGAGAGACTGCAGGCGTGGACATAGCTCAGACGCTGGGGATACGAACTGAGGAAGCTGTCCAATCCAGTCCAGAGATCGGTGAGGGAGAAGAGGACGTAGGATGTATCCAATGGATGGGTCCTGGGCCCCTGACCTTACCTGCTGGGCGTGTGTGTCAAGCCATCTGCCAGGTGATGACGGAGAAGTCATTCGACCAAGAGGTGCTGATGGTGGATGCTTCGCCGACAGTTCCACTTCCAGCTGGTTTGCTGCTGCAGCCCATGGTCGTGCCAGGTCCAGAAGTGAACGTGAACCATTTCCGCGTAATAGTACGCAACGAGTCAGTACGAGATACAGTCCTACCTGTTGGAACAGTAATGGGAAACTTATGTCCTGCTGACGCTGTGAGACCTGCTCTACAGTCAAAGAAGACGTCAAGTACTGAGGTGACAGAGAGGTTTGACCCCAGCCTCATTGACTTCGGCGACTCACCCATCCCAGAGCACTGGAAGTCCAGACTCCGGAACAAGCTGTCAGAACGAGCTAACGCCTTCTCTTTGCATGAATGGGATGTGGGGCTGGCAAGAGGAGTAGAGCATCACATCAGGCTGTCAGACACCAGGCCATTCCGAGAGAGGTCGCGGCGTCTAGCGCCTGCAGACATCGAAGACGTACGCAGACATCTACGTCTTCTTCTGAATTCTGGCATTATCAAGGAGTCCCGTAGCCCATACGCTTCTCCGATAGTCGTCGCAAGGAAGAAGAACGGTAGTGTCAGAATGTGTATCGACTACAGAACATTGAATACCAGAACTATACCCGACCAATACACCACTCCTCGCATTGATGATGCGCTGGACTGCCTCACAGGAAGTAGGTGGTTCTCAGTGCTAGATCTACGGTCAGGGTACTATCAGATTGCAATGGCAGAACCTGATAAAGAAAAAACAGCCTTCATCTGCCCATTAGGATTCTATGAATTCGAAAGAATGCCACAAGGTATCACCGGAGCCCCCGCGACATTCCAGCGATTAATGGAGCGCGCTGTAGGTGATATGAACCTGCTCCAGGTACTCGTGTACCTTGACGATTTAATCGTGTTTGGGAAGTCCTTAGAGGAACACGAAGAGCGGCTTCTCAAAGTACTCGACAGACTCGAGGAAGTGGGACTTAAGCTTTCACTTGACAAGTGCCAGTTTTGCCAACCCAAGGTGAAATATGTTGGGCACATAATATCTGCAGACGGCATTGCCACAGATCCTGACAAGGTGCAGGCAGTCACCAACTGGCCTCAGCCGACAGATCTGAAATCTTTGAGGTCGTTCTTAGGATTCTGCGGATATTATAGGAGGTTCGTGGCCAACTATTCAGCGATCATCAGACCCCTCACTGAACTCACCAAAGGGTACGCACCAACTCAGAAAGGCAAGAGGCATGTCAAAGAGAAGGATAAGACCTACTTCAAAGACTCAGAACCATTTGGAGACCGATGGGACCAATCGTGCACAGATGCATTCCGTCGCATCATCCAATGCCTCACTCAAGCGCCAGTCCTTGCGTTTGCAGACGCCAACAAGCCATACATCTTACACACCGACGCCAGCTTGAAAGGGCTTGGTGCTGTCTTGTATCAAGAACACCCAGAAGGACTCAGGCCAGTTGCTTACGCAAGCAGAAGAGTGAGTGCTACTGAACAACGTTATCCCGTGCACCAACTTGAATTCTTAGCACTGAAGTGGGCGATTGTGGATAAATTCCATGATTACCTGTACGGAGCTAAATTCACAGTCCTAACAGATAACAATCCGTTGACTTATGTGCTGACGACAGCCAAGTTGAATGCAACAGGACATCGCTGGCTGGCGGCCTTAGCCACATACGACTTTGACATCAAGTATCGGCCCGGCAAGTCAAACATTGATGCCGACCTGCTTTCCAGAATCATGGCCGAGGGGACGGAGATACCTCAGAGTGGGGTGAAATCCATTTGCCAGAGGGTGTGTGCTACCGATAATGCTGGAACACCGCACAGATATGTGGACCAGTTAGGCGCTTCCCCTGAGTGCATTCCTGAGGTGTTCGCTTTCCCCACTCACCTGAATCTGTACTCTCTGAAGCAAATGTCCAGATCTGAACTGTTAGAAGCGCAGCAGAAAGATGACATTATCCGGAGAGTAATGGAAGCCATGAGAGATGGAAAGTGGCCGAATGACAAGGAACTACCCTATGAACTCACATTGTTCAAAAGAGAGAGAGACCGTCTTGCGCTGAAAGATGGACTGCTACACAGAACAAGCGAGCGACCTTCCGGAGAACTGGTAACACAGCTTGTGCTGCCTGCTGAGTTCCGAAGGGCCGTCCTGCGATCCCTACATGATGACATGGGACATCTAGGAGGGGAGCGGCTGTTTGACTTGCTGCGTAGTAGGTTCTATTGGCCCAAGATGGCAGCAGACGCTGAACAGTACGCCAAAGACTGTGGAGAGTGTGTCTTACGAAAAACACCTTGCAAGAGGGCGGCACCCCTACACCAGATCAAGAGTAGTGGGCCGATGGACCTCGTTTGCATAGATTTCCTCTCTATGGAACCAGACTCAAAAGGGATCAGTAATGTGTTGGTTGTGACAGATCATTTCACGCGGTACGCCCAGGCATTTCCGGCGAGGAATCAGAAAGCCCTCACCGTAGCCAAAATCCTGGTCGAGAAGTACTTTGTGCATTATGGCCTGCCATGCCGAATTCATTCTGACCAAGGCAGGGACTTTGAAAGTAAGCTGATACGAGAGCTCCTGATGATCCTTGGGGTGCGGAAATCCAGGACTACGCCCTATCATCCGCAAGGGGATCCACAACCCGAGAGATTCAACAGAACTTTACTGTCCATGTTAGCGACCTTGGGGCATGAAAAGAAACGATCGTGGAGCCAGCACATTCCATACGTCGTCCATGCCTACAACAGTACGAAATGTGATTCGACTGGATTTTCACCGTATCTACTGATGTGTTCGGCCCGAGAAGCAAAGTTGCCGGTAGATCTGTGTTTCGGTACTTCGGTTGATGGAGCTGGAGACAGACATCATTCCAAGTATGTGGAGAAACTGAAGAAGGATCTGCAGAAAGCTTATGAACTCGCGAACAAGTCATCTGACAAGACGCATCAAAGAAATAAAAGAGCGTATGATCAGAAGGTTCGTTTCCAGACTGTTGACATTGGTGACAGAGTGCTCCTGAGAAACTTAGGGTTGAAAGGAAAACACAAACTCGAAAGCCGCTGGAACTCAGTGCCCTATGTCGTGGTCGGGAGATTACCCAACTTACCAGTATACAAAGTGAGGCCTGAAGATGGAAAAGGTGGAGTGAAGACCATGCACCGAGATCATCTCTTGCCCATAAGTCAGTCCTTGAGGATGCCAGACGTCGAAAGTCCTGAACAGTTGCCTGTGAGACCTCAGACAAGGTTGCAGAAGAGGACAAGAACAACAGAAAGATCCAAAAGAACTGTGGAAAGAACACCGGACATGAATAATGATGACACGGATTCATCTTCAGAAATGGAGTATGGACGTACTCGTGGATTCTACTGGAAAGGTCTGCGTGAACTCTTACCAAAAGAGCCCCACAGAGAGCCCAGTGCTGCAGATACCAGAAGGGATGACGAGCCGGAGGTCCAAGAACCCATTGAAGAGGATGAAAGAGTCTCAAGTGACCATGAGGAGGAGTTACTAGTCGTGGAAGAACCCGAAAGAGTCTCTGACCATGATGAATCTCCTAAACCTGATCAAGACCAAGATGAGGAGTCGTCTCAGGCAGAAGATGATGTCAGCGGAAACGCCTCTGACGCTGATCTCTCTGACTCTGAGCCAGACCAAGTAGTTGAAATACCTGTTAAAACTCCTAGAGGAAAATCTAGTACTCCATTTAAGGTTGAGCGTAATCTTAGATCTAGCTCTAGATCTAGAAGACCTGTAAAACCTGTAATCCGTTTAACATACGATGAACCTGGAAAAGCTAGTGATACGCCGATCACTATTGTCCACAAGGGCATTGTTATTAAACTAGGTTATTGATGCTAAAAGTAGTTTAATAATCTTTCCTTACGGTGTGTGTCTCATGAGGACATGCAGACAGTTAGAAGGGGGAGGATGTAGCCCTGTGAGAATTTGATATCCTTTAATAATAATTTAATAATAAATAGTTGGTATAATAAATACTTTCAATAAATACTGTTCATAATTAGAATAAATAAGTTCTAGTCTAAAAGGTTAAAATATTAAGAGCTTAGATAATGAGAGTTCATTACATTGGGAGTGTGGTGACGTCATGTTTAAAACGAGGATGTAATGTAATATGCATTGAGAGTTTCTTGAATGTATATTTTTGTTTGCTTAACTATTATTTTCTGAAGGATGCAAATGTCTGAAAGATGTTTATATTAATGTCAGAGAAGTTTCTAAAGATGTATTATATTCGTTATGTCTTAATTTCTGTAACCAATCAGAAGCTAGAGAGTTGAGAGGTCGCAGGGAGTGTAGTAGTTGAGACTTGGAGAGAAAGGAGAAACCGGAGAACTGATGTGTGCGTGTGAAGCCGGATTCCGTGAAGATAAGTTAAAATGGAAATGTGTAACCCATGTATTTCTGACCAGTAGACATAGTAGTAACAGAAGTGAACAACGAGTGAGCTTATTTCGTTGCTACAATGACTTTGGGACTGTTTAAGAAGACCTACTGCCACTCGCGGTAAAAGTTCAGGCAGTCGCCATTCATGTTAATGTAAGCTTTCATTGTGAGTTAGCTTTGTCGTGTGCTTTCGAAAACGGACATTGTTCACCAGTCCGGAGAACAAGTTTTGTCGCGTGAGGAGCCAGAGGACATTGTCTAATCCACGGGAGAAGTTTACAGCCGTCGAGGACATCGTTTGGAGACGAGGTGTCGAGGTGCGGTGCAACACGCGTTGTGCATGCATGCAGCTCGTGGACGCTGCGCTGCGTGTGCTTGCTGGAGCAAGGAACCTTTTCTCTCATTCACCATCACGTCTCGGTTGCCGTCTACTCTGAGTAATTCTACGCACTCAAGCATCTCTACTTCTAAGCGCTGACTTTGGGGTATTTTAGTAGTTTGCCGGCTTAAGTTTCCTTTTTCTATTTTAACAAGGAGTATTGTTGCTGAATTATTATTATTGCTGAATATTACAAGTGTATTACTGTGAAGGTATTTGAATGTGATATTGATTCATGGTTTGAAATAATCAAAAGGTATATTGGTTTAAATAGGAACTAAGGAATATATCTAACGTTTATTTAAAGCTATACCCAAGGGGTAAAGGATATTTTTGGTTAATAACTAAGAGAGTGAACTATTTACTATTTACCACTTAATTAATTTATGTATGTGTGTGTTTTATGTGTGAATTTAAAGTAAAGTAACATTTATTTTAAAACTGACTGATTTACTTATTAAAACCAAAGGTATAACCTAATAACTTATTAGTTATAAAGGACTTAGGGTAGCTAAACCCCTGTGTAATTCCCTGTAAGGAGCAAAGGGGCGCTACAACTCTAAGTAGCACCATAACCCAACACTCCAATACCCCCCCCCGCATCAAGGTTCAATTCCCCAAAACATTAGTCTGTCCCCCCTACCCCGCCCTCCTTTGGACCCCTACTATCACACACAGTTTACTTCTTTATTTGTGCCCACAATTCAAAATTGAGTTTCCATAGACACAAATGTATCAGTTGCAAAGATACTCAGGCATGAACTAGATAAGTGGCACCACACACACACA
>NW_026945999.1:0-23356 GCF_034702125.1 Engraulis encrasicolus
TAGGATTTTTTGGGGGAAAATAACAGGTAGAATTACAGGTAATATTAATTTGCCAGTAACTTGCGCTATTGTGCAAGGATATTTTCTGTAGATGTGTAACATTAGTGAAATGGGCAGCATGAATTTCTGGAAAATATAAACAACTATATATCTCTCAACAGTGTCACTTTTTTAAAGAATTATGGTTATGGCAATTTCATCAATGCAGATATTGATCACACTGCATGTTTTTTGTCAACCCATTCCCCAGATCCTGCCATTCAAATGGAGGCCATGGTTTGACACACTCTTGACTCACTAAAAATCTGAACACACTCACTCCAAATAGTTCATCCTCAAAATGTGTCTGATGATGTTGGCATAACTTTTGAGGATGATATTTGGAGTGTGATGTCACGTTGTTTGGATTATACCACTGACAAGCCCAGAGTAGCGATGAGCTATACACCTGAATATATGAAAATTGTAGAGTAGAGAGTAGAGTTAGAGTAACATTAGAACAGGTCATCAGCTTGGGAAAATTAGGCTTTCATCGTCCAACTTTTTCTCTGTCGGATTACTGACCAGAAGCCCTATTGGAAGAAATTGAAACATGGGGCCCATGGGGCCACGTCAATTTTTGCTCAGATTTCCAAATATGGCCGCCATTATTCCAAAATGACTTGTTTTCATGTTTATTAACATTTGTACTATAAGGTGATATTCCATGAACGATGGAAACTACTTTCCAGCACTTTTCCTATTTCCTTACATACAATGTTTATACAAAGGTTGTACTAAACCTTAAAGTAGATGGAAAATAAAGTTGGCCTCCTTGGCAATATCCACGGAAAGTGCCTGAGATTAAATCGTTTGAAAATGCACAATACAGGAGTCTATCCTATGGGCTGCTAAAAATTAGGCCCTATTGTCCTGTCAGCGGTTTTCACAGTGGATTACAAGTCCAGGAAGGCCTGTTTGAAAAAAAGATTCACCAGCTGGTTGTCATCCTCAAATGTGCTCCAAAATATTTCAAAAATTCAAATTCTCTGTTTTTCAGAATGGCTGACTTTCCCCCAATTTTTTAAATTTTTTCTCCAATACCGTAAGAGACCATAATTATCAATAAAGTTAATACTACAAAAGCCGGATTCTGAAATGTTGGGGACACTTTTATATTTTGTGAATAAAATCTAAATGCTGGCATTTTTAAAAACATCTCCTAATATGTTAATAAGGATAGAGCATTAAAAATGTTACAGACAACATATCAGTATGTTAAAGTTGAGCAGGAATTATTGTTTTGAGGTAATTATGTGATCATTTTAAACTTTGACCCATGCAACACATCTCAAAAAAGTTGGGGACAGGGCCAAAACATGTTGTAATAGTTGGAATAATTTCAAAAAATTTACACAAGGACAGCAATATTTTAAAAGGAGACTAAATTGACTGCCAAACATGAATGCACCAAATTAAAATACCATCACATAGAGGCTTGGGCACATCTGCAGCGAAGATGTTTGAGGGACTAATTACTTAACTATTACACAGAAAGATTTAATTTAATCAAAATGTTGCAGGCATATAAGGCCGTATTTCCGTAATACAGAGTATCTTGTGTAATCATTGCAACGAGTTATGAGATCATGACATACTCGTGGTCAATAAGGCAAAACGATATGACACTCCAACAATGACAGCTCTCGAAAAAATGACCATAAACACACACACTTGATTGTAATGGCACATGATGCAGACAATTAAACAGTGTTGAGTTGCAGTAAAGCTCATTCTTTGGACCTAGGAGAACATATGAAACTGTCCTATTGATTACAGAATGGTAAATATTTAATCCATTTTGAAAATCTATGGTGTTCCCCTGCACCCTCCAGTTTATATTGGAAAATAATACTTTCAGCTTGATTTAAGTGGGTCAGTTCCTGAAAGACAGCATAACATGATGGTTAAGGGGAGTGCTGCAGAGGTGACATGGTTAGGGTCTTCTTAGTCATGTAGAGCATTAAAAATGAATGTTTGAATGATACATACAGATTTTAAACAGCAAAACATAGCTCCCATGGCATTATATTTTGGGAGCACCGGCCTTTAAGATATTTGCCCCATAATGGTGGTAAATTTCAAATCTCTACTATTGTATCCAACTGTTGGTCCATCATTAGGGAGTTAAACAGGTCACAAATTTAGTTTTCTCTGCTGGTCAGGATATGCCCTCAATATTAAGCGTATCAAAAAAGGCTTAACAATGTTGAAGAAACACAACCTATCCAGTTGAGCTGCTGAAATCATGTCCTCGCACAATCAAAATATCATAATTTTTTGAATTAAAATTATGCCATCAGTCCAAAGTATTTAACTGTTCAGAATCCCATCCCTTGTGTTGTGTTTAGGTCCTTATCAATATATAAAAAGCATTTGTATTCGGCCCCTGTCCCAACTTTTTTTGGGATTTGTTTGCAAGGGTGAACATTTTAAATGATCACTTAAATTACCTCAAAAACAATAATTTCTGCATTGACTTTAACAACTGAAAATTATGATGTCCTGTGCATAATGTTTCTAACTACATTGTTTAACATATTGAAATGTTTTGAAAATGCCAGCATTTTTGATTTTATTCCACAAAATACAAAGTGTCCCAACTATTTTTGGAATCCGCTTTGTATTTTCAGTGAAAATTTCCTAATCTACAGACGAGTTGACAAAGGTTTGGCAACAGAACGATGTAAATTTTCCTATAGACAATATCCTAAACGATTGTTGTTCAGAAAATGATTGAATTACACTTACACAGTTGAGCTGCTGAAAAAAGGCTATTGATCTGCCAAACTTTTCACATTAGATTTCTGACCAAATAGCTTTTCTGGCGCTACATTTTTTTGCATAAAAGCAAGGTTTGAGTGTGGTGTGCGTTGGGTGCGCGCGAAGCGTATCCCCCGGCTCATCTTTCCCCTGCTCTAACAGTGTCTTTCCCCCCACACACTATTCTGCCTCCTCTCACCCCCCTCACTCATGCCCCAACTCACACACACTATTCTTGCCCCCAACTCCCTCACTCGTCCTTCCCATGCTACTCTGCTCTGCCCCTCCACCCCTCACTCACCCCTCCTCTATTCATGCCCCCGCACGCTTCAACCCCCCCTGACTCATTCTTCCCCACCCCCCCCCCACAAAAATATCCGCCCACCAGCCCCCCCCAATTGTGGGAAAGTTTTAGGCAGGTCAAAAACAACACCCCCCCACCCCCCCGACTCAAGCCTACACCCCCCACCAACACAACACAAACACTTTTATTGCTGCCCCCCCCGAACCCCCCACAACAATATTCTGCCCCCCACCCTCCTAATTCAAGCCCGGACTCTTTCCCCCCAACACCCTAACTCTGCCCCCCTACCCCCACTAACCCCCCTCATTCATTCCCCCGGTCCTCCACAATCATTCGGTCACCCCCCCCCACACAAACACACACCACACCCGGTCTACTGTGTCCTATGGTCAGTGTATTGTAAAGAAGCACAATGGCCACAACACACTTCAGGAAAAACGCCACTCAGTGCACACGTACACACACATAACAACACGCGCGCGCGCACACACACACACCACACAATCACACCACACACACAACACACACAGTCACGCTAGACACACACGGCAGACACACACACACACACACACACACAACACACAACACACACACACCACACACACACACACACACACCCCCCCCCACACACACCAACACACCAACCACACACACACACAACATTACAAGTTTTGGGCAGGAAACAAATATGCCTTTATTTTTTTCAGGCAGTTCCACTGTGTTTTGTGAGAATTCAATGATTTGACACCGTTCCTTTGGATATTTGTCAAAGTGGCAAGATACAGGGGGTGGAGCAAAATAAACTGAGACCACCTGTTTTGCTCAAAAATTTTGCAATGCAAACACAATATTTATGGGGTGACCATGGTCAGAGTTCAAAAAGGAGAAATTCTGTGTAATAGTTGCATTCTTTGCAGACAATTTACGTGCAACTGAAAAATAGGTCATCTTTATTGATAATTATAGCCTTACAGTATTGTAAGAAAGAAAATGTCGTCAGCCATTCTGAAAAACAGAGAACATTTTGAATTTTGGAGCACCTAGATGGCCCCAAAGTTTTCATCTTTTTCAATAGGCCTTCTGGTCTGGTAATCCACTGTGGAAAACCCTGACAGGACAATAGGCCTAATTTTAGCAGCCATAGACTCTGTATGTGCATTTCTTAATTATTCTTCAGCACTGTCCTTTGGATATTGCAAGGTGGCCAACTTTATTTTCATTTCTTTTAGTTTAGTCAACCTTTGTAAACATGTATGTAAGGAAATAGGACAGAATTAGTGCTGAAAGTAGTTCATCGTTCATGAATATCCACCTTATAGTACAATGTAATAATGCATGAAAAACAAGTCATTTTGGAAAATGGCGGGCCATATTGAAATTTCTGAGCAAAATTGACGTGGCCATGTTTCCAATTTCTTCCAATAGGACTTCTGGTCAGTAATCCACAGAGAAAAGTGCGTGTGGACGAAAGGCCTAATTTTCCCAGCTGATGACCTGTCTAACATAGTATTAGTTCCAGAGGAAATTAAGGTGTCAGTCAAGGCTGCAGAGTTGGATCCACAGCACACAAAACACAAAACACATTACAAGGTGCCATTGTTGACAGCATATTAAACCTTTAAACACACACATACACTGTAACAAATAGCTGTTTATTTACGGCAATTCTGCAACAGCATTCTACTGCTTTTCGAAAAAAACAGACAACTACTGTGAAAATATTACTTTGAGTTCGACATATTGAGCATAAAACAGTAAGTACTGCACCAATAGCAGTATTCGCCGTTGTGGAAAAAACTAGAGATGCACCAGATACTGATTTTTAGGATCCTGCCGGTTACACAGATCCACTGCTTAAGATCCTGCCGGATCCGGATACGGATACCGGATTACTACCAAAAGGGTATTGAAACATATAGTATACTCGCACACGTGGGCCTTTTTATTACGGTTGGCGCAAACTATTTTTTAGACTCATTGGCTTATTGCAACACTGCCTGCAATAGGCCGCTTCCCAAAGGGATTTCACTCCATGCAGTGATTTGGGGTTCGGATGTGAAAGACTGAAAAGCCTAGGCTAGACATGCACCAGCCCTGTTTTTAGGTAACATGCCGGATACCGGATCCACTGCTTAAGATCCTACCGGACCCGGATCCTGTGATAAAACGATATTTATCCTGTCGGGATCCGGAACCGAACCCGGATCCGGTGCATTCTCTAGAAAATACACAAGTTATTTTAGCAGCAACATTGAAACCCATTTCATCCTCCAACTTTGTCCGTGATTCACCATCAAAAACTTCCAATACCACCTGAAGAACTGAAGTCATTCTGACTGGCTAAAGATTATCTGATACTATCAAGCATTGATGAAACAATTTCTAAGGAAACTACAATACTTAAAAGTGGCTTGATGCAGCAAAGTGTGGTTGTAGCACATGTATTTTGATAGTGATGAAAGTTGGGAAAATGGCTTGAAACATTTTAAGAACTTGTAACACTCTTGCACCAAGCAGCCCCATCTAAAACCAATCTGCCTAATCAGTGCCTGGCCTGAGTAGGGCTGTTATGCCATTATTCAATTTACGGGCGTCACCTGCCAAGGACTGATGACTCTGGTCACATGGTACTCTTGCACCCTGTATATAAATCTGGACTATCAACACTTCAAGTTGCTTGCCTGCATTTGCTGACTGGCCTGTCATGGCCACAGCATAGCACTTGTTTGTCCTACAAGCTTGCCTACAAGCCTTGCTTACATGCTTGCACACTTTCCTCTTTGTGAAAGCTTGCTGTATGTGTGCATCATTTGTGTGGCATTTGTTGCATATAATGTGCCTGCTGCAAATTAGGCATTTGCTTTGAGAGCTTGCTTTGTAGTGCTGCTTGTTTGCTGTGCTACTTGGTGCAAAAATAATTTTTAAAAGACTGACCAATGCTATACTCATCCTTTGGCTCATCAAGTGTACTTCAGTATAATAAGCCCACCTGCACACTATCATTGTAACATTAGCACTGCGTACTCTGAAATTTTATTCTTGCCCACACTTTCAAAGGACCACCGCAAAACCATTTTCTCAATACAGCCATAGCGCATAGTATTCATGCCTCAATGGCACTCCAGTCATGGTGAACGATGGAGGGTGGAGTGGTAACATGGCCAGGGTACCACAGTTATGGAGAATGATGGGTGGGGTGGGAGGTGGGAAGTTGCCATGGCCATATTCATGAATACAACCTATGACCAGTATTGCCTGTCATCACACAGTACAATTCAACCTTTTTTTTAACCTGAAATGTACTGTTATTTTACTTATACTACTGCATAATATTGTAGAGCACTTTTAGTTTAAACAATATAATACTGTGAACGTTCTGTAGAGTACTGTTATTTTAACAGTTCATTTGCTGCTGAATAAAATGTTATATACTGTGATACATTAAACAAGCAATGAGCTTGTATTTGATTTTTTGGGTTGTGAAATAAACAGTAGAATTACAGGTAAATATAATTGCCAGTAACTGCCGTTATTTTGCACGGGAAATTTTCTTAGAGTGTAGGCCACATTTTATTTATTATCCTGTAATCATGCAAATGCTCAATCATTACCAGACCACTTACTGCGGCCTCTCCTCAGATGCCTTGCCTGGGCCCAAAGTGGACACGCTGAGGCTGAAGGGAATAGAGAATACAAACGTGTTCTGCCTTTGTGTAAGTACGGCAACAGAGTTGGAGTCCATCTCCTGATCTGGCATCATGACATTTGCAGGCAGAGGTAACATCACGAACTCTGTAAAAAAGATCAACTAGCCGAGGAGCAGTAGCGGAACAATTGCACACAGGGCCCCAGGGCAAACCGCCTATTAGGGCCCCTCCATACAGCCTGCCATGGTCACAATAAGGCCCCCCCAACATCAATACAGGAGGGCCCTGGGCCCCCGGGGTAAATGCCCTGCTTGACCGCCCTATAGCTCCGCTCCTGGCGAGGAAGGCCTTTTGTTGGCCTACACAGCTGGGTCTTGCAGATAAGGAATAGTCTGCAGTGGTGAATGCTGAATGTCATAACATGCATATCAAGAATTTGATAATCATGGAGTGTTGGACAAGCTGTGAGACATGAGGTGTGACAAGGATTTAGATACCCTGCTTTTGTGTACAGCTATGGCAATATGATTTTGGATGAGTTTTGGAAAAAAGCTGTTGCATTTTGGTGTCTAAATGTTCTAACGAGGGGGAATAAGACAATGTAAGAACCCCAAAAATCGTAAATAACTGCCGCATAACGTAATAACTGCCCATTACGTAATAATTTGGGCGTAATAAAACCCATAACGTAATAACTTGCCCTTAACGTAGTAAAAATTCCTTACCCATAACGTAATAACGTTCTGCCCATAACGTAATAAAGATTATTACGTTATGGGCAGGTTATTACATTATGGGCCTTGCTCTAAAAAAAAGCGTTGATAATGTAATAACAATGCCCATAACGTAATAACTGCCAGTAATGTAATCATTTGGGCCCATTTGAAACATAAAAAAGCCAATAACGTTAAATAGCAACAATGTTAAATGTGTAGCCAAGTGTTTTAAATTAACATTAGCTAAGGTTTGGGTTGACAGGTATTGCTAACCATGCTAATAATACTAAATTGTTAACTATCTAAATTTTATTCAGTAAATAAAATGTAACTAGAAGCACTCAGAGAGCGCAGACTTTTATGATTAAGTTATTGAATAAGTTTTTACGTCTATGGGGCATGTTATTACGTTATGGGCCTTATACTAAAAAAAGCTTTGATAATGTAATAACTTGCCCATAACGTAATAAACTGCCAGTAACGCACAGATGACTTCAGTATTTGCAATGCACTTTACTATGGTACTGTTCATATTTTCGTCTGACCTCTATTGTTGCCAGCAACTAACAGTGACTGGATATTTTAAGCGGGCTTGCAGAGCAAGGCCAGATTCTAGTATTCTCTAAGTAAAGTTTATGCTTGCTTGCTTGCTTTATTCTCTTGGTGCAGGGGCGGTAAAAACTAGAAAATGGATCTCCTCCTAGGCCTTTCCCAGATAGAGACACCGTTCAAACACTAAAACGACCGGCTCGGCTTGGAGATCATTTGTTCTGCTATAGCGTGTCCGTGTCTCTTGTCGTTTTCCGCTTTTTGGCGATTTTGTGCAAGTTTGGGTCCCCATTGAAAACAATGGTAGAACCTTCATGAACCAAGGTTCCGCCACTCTAAAGATGAGAGTGTAGGAGGCTTTTACGTTCATAAAACATCAACACTTTCACCTAGAAGTTTAGCTCTATGGGATGTCTCCAAATTGTCAAAGTTTTATCTCCCAACTCCCATTACTTTTTAAATGGCAGGTGTGTAAAAACGACAGGGCTTTTACATTGGTTTTCCCATTGAGGCCAGCGCATGTCCCACAAGAGGTCTATTTGTGACTGAACCGTTTAACCTATAAACTTCATTCAGAGACTGTTAGAGAGATCACACGTATGACTCCGATCTGTAAGCAGGACACGTGCCAATTCCTTTTAGTTTTTTAGCAACATCAAGCTAAAGACAAAAAAACAGTTTCTGATTCTGCCCTCTGCCTTAGAGCACCATACTAACTGCCATTCAGTCAATCAGAACAGGTCCAGCCAATATAGGGTTCCATCTCAACTGTCACTTTCTCTCAACATTCTATTCTTAACGAGCAGCTGCTCTGTAGTTCTAGAAGTCTATTGTTCAGCTCTTCAATGCAATGTAATATTGTCTTGCTGTAATGCTTTTCATAGGCAGCTGCTTGGCCCAATGGTAATAGTCCTACAATATGGAGGTTGGGAGCTTGAATCCCACTCGGACTCATGTTGATTTTCAAAATTATATCATATGCAGTGTTCCTTATCCAATTTAAAAAATACCATGTATGTCATTTAGTATCAATGACAAAGGTGCTGGATTAGAGATATGGAGGTTGGGAGTTTCAATCCTGCTCGAACTCATGTTGATTTTCAAAATTATATCATATGCAGTGTTCCTTAGCCAACTTCAAATACCATGTATGTCATTTAGTATCAATGGCAAAGGTCCTGGATTACAGATATGGAGGTTGTGAGTTCGAATCCCACTCGGACCCATGTTGATTTTCAAAATTATATCATATGCACACTCTAAGAAAATTTCCCTGCAAAATAACGGCAGTTACTGGCAATTATATTTACCTGTAATTCTACTGTTATTTCACACCAAAAATCAAATACAGCTCATTGCTGTTTAATGTATATAACAGTATATAACACTTTTTTTTCAGCAGCAATTGAACTGTTAAATAACAGTCCTCTACAGAAAAATAACAGTACATTTCAGTTAATAAAAAAGTTGAAATTGTACTGTGTGATGACAGGCAAATACTGGGTCATAGTTGTATTCATGAATATGGGCCATGGCAACTTCCCACCCCACCCATCATTCTCCATAACTGTGGTATGTTACCACCCCCCACCCTCCCATCGTTCACCATGACTGGAGTGCATTGAGCATGATACTATGGCGCAATGCTGTATTGAGAAAATGGTTTGCGGTGGTGTCCTTTGAAAGTGTGGGCATGAATAAAATTTCAGAGATACACAGTGCTATGTTACAATGATAGTGTGCAAGGTGGGCTTTTTACTGTATCTCTTGATGAGCCAATGATGAATATAGCATTGGTCAGTCTTTAAAAAATGATTTTGCACCAAGTAGCACAGCAAACTAGCAGCACTACAAGCTAACTCTCAAAGCAATGCCTAATTTGCAGCAGGCACATTATATGCAACAATGCCACAAATGATGCCACATACAGCAAGCTTTCACAAAGAGGAAAGTGTGCAAGCATGTAAGCAAGCATGTAAGCAAGCTTGTAGCAAACAAGTGCTATGCTGTGCCATGCAGGCCAGCCAGCAGGCAGGCAAGCAACTGAAGTGTTGATAGTCCAGATTTATATACAGGTGCAAGAGTACCATGTGACCAGAGTCATCAGGCCCTTGGCAGGTGACGCCCGTAATTGAATAATGGCATAACAGCCCTACTCAGGTGAGGCCAGGCACTGATTAGCAGATTGGTTTAGATGGGGCTGCTTGTTGCAAGAGTGTTACAAGTTCTTAAAATGTTTCAGCTATTCACACTTTCATCACTATCAAATGCATGTGCTACTCACACTTTGCTGCATCAAGCACTTTTTAAGTATTGTAGTTTCCTTAGAAATTGTTTCATCATGCTTGATAGTATCAGACAATCTTTAACCAGTCAGAATGACTTCAGTTCTTCAGGTGGTATTGAAGTTTGATGGTGATCACGGACAAGTGGAGGATGAATGGGTTTCAATGGTGCTGCCTAAAATAACTTGTTATTTTCTAGAGATGCACCGGATCCGGTTCCGGTTCCGGATCCGTCAGGATAATAGAGTTTTTCACAGGGTCCGGGTCCGGCAGGATCTTAAGCAGTGGATCCGGTATTCGGCATGTTACCTAAAAATCAGGGTCTGGTGCATGTCTAGCCTAGGCTTTTCAGTCTTTCACAACCCCAATCACTGCATGGAGTGAAATCCCTTTGGAAGCGGCTATTGCAGGCAGTGTGGCAATAAGCCAATGAGTCTAAAAAATAGTTTACGCCAACGTAATAAAAAGGGCCCACGTGTGCGAGTAGACTATATGTTTCAACCCTTTTGTAGGATCCGGTATCCGGTTCCGGATCCGGCAGGATCTTATTCAGTGGATCTGGTATCCGGCAGGATCCTAAAAATCAGGATCCGGGTGCATCTCTAGTTTTTTCCACAACGGCGAATACTGCTATTGTGCAGTACTTACTGTTTATGCTCAATATGTGACTCAAAGTAATATTTTCACAGTAGTTGTCTGTTTTTTCGAAAAACAGCAGAATGCTGTTGCAGAATTGCCGTAAATAAACAGCTATTTGTTACAGTGCTTTCATCCATTGGCTGTTCTCGCATAATAAGCCTTTCAGTCGTGTGCTGAGAAGGCTGCTGCGTCCAGCAGCCTTGTACAGCTTCATGATGCTTATTGATATGTCACCTCCACAGTCGCCTTCAAGTAGGCTCTCCACAAGAGCATCTCATATATATTTTTTTTGATTAAACATGGTGCACAGCTGACGGATCAGGTGTGACACTAAAGCGATGGTTCAGAGTAGATTCACCCTAATGCCATTTGAACCGTGACATCCATCCAGTAGTAGTCCACCCAAAGTGTTTTCTGGCTTGGGCGAACATCAACAGAGTTACCGAGTTATTGTATGGCTATTCCGAATAGCTTGGCTTAAGTGCTATTGGGCATTCACATACATCTCCAAACCTACCTCAGAAAATTAACATGTCATGACACCAAACTTCTACAGTAGTACAAATATGGTCTCTATTCACCAAACTAAGCATTTGGAAGTTTGGAAATAGTGCTGGAGTTTATTATTATCAACTCAAGCTGAATAGATTATGTCCTGCTAAAGCTTTGCCATCAGGGGCAGAGGCAGGATCAACATCAGGGACATAGACTGAGTCACCATCAGACAAGGAGGCAGCTTCAGCACCATGGCAGAAAACTACTCCGAACCATCACTTTAAATGCCCCAAGCATGGCCCTATCTTGTTCAAGGACAAAACCGATACTTTTTTGTAAAAAACCTCTGAAGGTTAATAGGGAGCTCCATGACACATGAGTTTTTCAGCACTAGGGGCAGATGCATCATCAACATCAGAGACAGAGACAGGATCACCATCAGGGACAGAGGCAGGGTCACCATCAGGAACAGAGGCAGGATCAACATCCGGAGTAGAGGCAGGGTCACCATCAGGGGCAGAGGCAGGGTCACCATCAGGGACAGGGGCAGGGTCACCATCAGGGACAGAGACAGGGGTCACCATCAGGGACAGGGGCAGGATCAACATCAGAGACATAGGCAGAGTCACCATCAGACAAGGAGGCAGCTTCAGCTAAGGCCAAGACCTTTAGGTCTGAATACGTCGAACCGGACCGAACTGTTTGATATACCCACAAAAACTGAAAAGGGACTTGTGCTTCCTATGAGGACTCTTGTGCTTCCTGTGAGGACTCTTTTCAGTGTGTTCTATTTTTATTTTCAAGCAAAATAGTAAAATGGCCCCTGCTGGAAAACAGCCCCCTCTATTCTAATGAATCTATTATCTTAATTCACTTCAGTCTCAAATGTAAACTAGACTGCCTGTGCAGTCGCCTTCGACTGCTTAAGGTATATCCACGAAACGCAACGCTTCCAGTCCCCCATCATTCCTACCACTCCCGTCCACCTTTTCATAAACGTATATGATAAATACAAAATATTAAAGAAATATATTTAATATCTATACATAGATCAATGAGGTGCATAGGCTTAAAACCAAATGACTATTGTGAAAATGAAGCAAAAAATGGGGCAAATGGTAACAAAATGGTTCACTATTACAGTGAATATACCACATTAGGTACAGTGTAATAACCATTGTAACAATATTTAATACCATGTAATACCAGTGTAACACCATGTACCAATTTTGTACTACATCATGTATTTTTGTGTAAGTGGTATTGCATGGTATTGTATATTGTTACACTGGTATTACACTAATATTACATAACATAATAAGCAATATTACCATAATTGGTAGCTTAATATCATCATTAAACTACATTGTCACAGCCCCTAGATGTCTGTTCCATCAGGGCATAAAAACAACATTAGCTAATTACCTCCACCAAGGAGGTAATGTTTTCGGTCGCGTTGGTTTGTCTGTCTGTTTTTCTGTCTGTTTGTCAGCAGCATAACTCAAAAACTAAACATTTTTGGACAAAACTTTGTGGGTTTGTTGATAATGACCCAAGGAAGAAGTGATTAAATTCTGGGGGTGATCCGGATCACGAACCGGAACCAGGAGGATAGCTCAAAAACGAATCAAGTGATTTGGACGAAACTTTGTGGAGCTATTAGTAATGACCCAAGGAACAAGTGATTAAATTCTGGTGGTGATCCGGATCACGAACCGGAACCAGGACTTTTCAAAAGATTCTTCACTATCTAGACGCCCCCTAGTGACCAGAAATTGAATTGCGAGAACAGCACTAAAACAAGGCAGAAAGATTTAGGGTGTAACATGGTCAAATATATCAAGCAGCATCCTTGGCGGAAATCTGTGCTCTCTGAGTGCTTCTAGTTACATTTTATTTACTGAATAAAATTTAGATAGTTAACAATTTAGTATTATTAGCATGGTTAGCAATACCTGTCAACCAACCTTAGCTAATGTTAACTTAAAACACTTGGCTACACATTTATCATTGTTGACGCTATTGGCTTTTTTATCTTTCAAATGGGCCCAAATGATTACATTACTGGCAGTTATTACGTTATGGGCATCGTTATTACATTATCAACGCTTTTTTTTAGAGTAAGGCCCATAATGTAATAACCTGCCCATAACGTAATAACTTATTACGTTATGGGCAGAACGTTATTACGTTATGGGTAAGGAATTTTTATTACGTTATGGGCAAGTTATTACGTTATGGGTTTTATTACGCCCAAATTATTACGTTATGGGCAGTTATTACGTTATGGGCAGTTATTACGTTTTGGGTTCTTACAGGGTGCAATCAGTCCTGATGTGTACTGTCATTTACCCTTCAATACAGCCCTTGTGAATATCGCACCATTTGTTTCCAAGGTAATTCGAATGGTGGGTAGAAAGCTCAGTGAAAGTGAGACCAGAGTAGTTTGTTTGACTGATGTCTGTTTTCTCTGCCAGCCATATGGAGTTGTGAGCAAATTCTGAAATAGGCCTATACGTACTCACACCCCAACACAACGACCAACACAACAACCTTTCCCTTTGATAAATCAATCCCACGTCTATGTCTTTTTCTTCCCCTGCTAAAAGGCCTCACTCGGCTGCTCATTTCCACAATCAATCTCCTCGCTCCTTAGATAAGCGGGCGAAGCTGACAGATTCGCTTCGAGTCGTGACAGCGAGGATGCATTGTCCTGTTTTCTCTTTGCCCAAATTTGCACTCCGCCGGACGGGAGTTGCATGCTTAAGTGTGGCGGCGTCCTTTAATCGTCCTTCATCCCTCCGACAGAAGTTGTGTAAAGTGAAACCTGTTCTGTTTACCATCAGTTCCGCCTAAGTCAGACAAAACAAACAAGTACCGAATACTTAAAGGGACACTGTGATAGATTTTTAGTTATTTATTTCCAGAATTTATGCTGCCCATTCACTAATGTTACCTTTTTCATGAATACTTACCACCAGCATCAAATTCTAAGTATTCATTATGACTGGAAAAATTGCACTTTTCACACATGAAAAGGGGGATCTTCTCCATGGTCCGCCATTTTGAATTTCCAAAAATAGCCATTTTTAGCTGCAAAAATGACTGTACTTGGACCACACTAGAAAATATTTGTTTATTACTTAGTAAACTTTCATGTAAAGATCAAATTTGGCAAGAGGCAGCCCAATTTCAATGAGCAGCATACAGTTGCGGTAACTTTTTTTGACCATTTCCTGCACAGTGTCCCTTTAAGAGTTACTTTCTGTAATATGGATAGAGGGTCTTGGAATGGGAAGGTTATACGTTCAAATTCCTGTACCATCTATGACGGAAGTGCCCTTGTGCAAGGCACCTCACTAAACTTTGTTCCAGGGACTGTAATCAATACTTTCTGTAAATCACTTTGGCTAAAATCATCAGCTAAGTATAATGTAATGTTGTGTAATAAGGACATACATAACATTGGCATTGTTCTGCCAAATGCAATGTAATGTTTTGGTGTAATGTAATGTAATGTAATGCAAATAAACAGGGATGTAATGGCAAAGTGCATTGTCTTTTCCTGTATTTTATGTTTCTTTACCTGCCCAGGGACTGCAGATGAAAATTAGCTTGTAAGCTATAATCTGGTGCAGGTCATCTCTTTACTTCTTGTAACTAATGTACTTTGCACATGGTCCCTGTTAAATAAACCAAATAAACTAAACTAAACGGTAACACTTTAGAATAAGGTTCTTCTAATAAGCATTTATAGTCACTAGTAAGCAGGTTGTAATACCCTTACAAGTGCCCAATAACATGCTTTTCAACTTTGTTAACATCTTGTAACCATTTCGGCGCTCCTTCTTCACATTGCGCTCTAGGCGACCGCCTAGCCGGCCTATGCTTATAACCGGCCCTGCTGCTTATTATGTGTTTATAGTGGTTTATTTTTTATTATTGTTTATTTTTGTCTTATTATTTAAATCAGTACACATATCCATCTTGATATGCTGACTAATACTAAATTTGGAGGCGTCGTGAAAAAAAAACTAGATTTTCAAGATGGCTGCCATGTGTACCGATTTCCATGCTTTTACTCAAATAAAGTTACTCATCAGATGTTAACAACATTTATAAGCATGTTAATAAAGTTAATAAGCATGTTATTGGCCACTTAAGGGTAAGGGTATTACTACCTGCTTACTAGTGACTATAAACGCTCATTAGAAGAACCTTATTCTAAAGCGTTACCGATGACTATATTTGAGAGACGATTAAACTCCATTTAATTGTGCATGTCTGGTCAGTAGGCCTAAGAGCACGAAGTGTTCAGAATAGCAGTCTGAATGTACAGTAAAGGTTAACTTATTTTGGTCTCTCTGTAGTTATAGATGATCCAACAGGGTTTAGAGTCTAATAACTGACCTTCTGTTGACAGTCTGTGAGTCAGCACATGACTTTGACAAAGATGACAATACAAACAACAGCAGCAATGAAAACATCAAACTACTCAAATAAAGAGCCCCCGCTTATTTTCCCTTGAAGAGATTCAGGCACGCTATTTACTGATGTCACTGCAGGGCTATATTTATACCGCATATATATATATATACCGCATAGCCATGGCCTATTTATTATCTAAACCTGTAAGGTGACACACCCTCATTACCATGGCTGACTAGACTAGCCCTCAGCAAAGACAGCCAGTCAGGCTGGCCGTGCTGCCAAGTGGTAATGAAAGGGTGATGTGCAGGGCTGGGCCAGGGAGAAAATAGGGCCCAGGCACTTTTGGATTAAAGCCCCCCCTCATAATTAGTGCCGCAGAACTGACTTGATGTTTTTGTTACATTTCTCACAATAGGGGCCCACAAGTGTGCAGGGCCCACCGGGAAATGCCCGCTATGCCAGATGGCCAGTCCAGCCCTGGTGATGTGTCTAGTGTGTGTGATGTATAGTCTATCGCCCTTACTACTCCAGTGCGCATGTGCAATACAACTTTATCTACAGAACATATATATTTTACACTGGATTTACAGTCAAAGGCAGTTTTTTATAGCAGTTATTTTTATAGCATGGCTTACTGTAAAAATGACCTGTGTGTTTTTGTGAGGCCCTTTGTGCTTTTATTAGATAGAAGACAGGGAATGATTGAAATAGAAAGATAGAGGTAGGTTTGGGAAATTACCTTGGCCCGATTCAAATTTGGATCCCCATGCACCACCATTGCGTCTTGAATTTGACCAAACTGCAAACAAATATATAAATCGTTTTTTTATGCCAAGTTACCAAACAAAATGTGGATTAGCCTGTAGTGTGGTGTATCTACCTAGCCCCTGGTCGGAGCTGCGAGATGGTAATGTGTTGGGCAATGACCCCCTCACGTGACCTGAGGAAGGCCGACAGGCCGAAACGTTGTCACATTAAAAACTGGTTTATTTGACTCGAGAGTGTGCGGCACTTCTCTCCTTCTGTAAATGTGTGGGGCAATGACACAATGACATGGACTACGGAATAAGATGGATGACGTGAAGTGAAGTTCATGTTACACATTGTGACATGACTTATTTACTTTTACTAGGACACTTTAAGTATACAGCAGGTAGCCTACGCAGGGCTTTATGTGAGCTGCAGTAAGGTCAATGCAAGTAATATGTCATTCCTAATGGTTGTAATGGATATACCTGTCACACACTACCCTGGCTAATGCGACTGTAAATGCCAGCCCTTTTCCTTTTGTAAGCAGTTTGCTTATGAGATCCCTTCGTGAATCCCACCCAGTCAATGAAGAATGACAAACCAATTGTATATATATCAAAAAAGACGAAAAGGAGAGTGCTGCGTTGGGTCAATTATTTGTAAAAGAATCAGGTGCTCTTCAGAGAGGACATGATAACTTCAGTAACTTGGCTTGTGACTATCTCCAAAATGTGAAGGTCCAAAAGGTGAAGGTTTTGCCCTGATGAAGACTGATTGTAATCGAAACGCGTAGGCGTTATCCATTAAAAAAAGGATTTTTAATTTTTTTCACTAAGATCATTGTGCCTCGGATCATTCAGACTACCACTTTCAACAAGGAACCTTCTTTTCAAACCTTCACATTTGGAGATAGTCACAAGCCAAGTTACTTATGTTTTAATTGTGTACTGTATGTGCATGGTGCAGCGTGTATGCGTGTGTTTGTGTGTGCGCTCCACTTTACTGCCCACACAGATGAATTCTCTGTACTGATTAGTATTATAGCCGGCAATGACCAGAGTGCAGCCCATTTCAAACACTAATAACTCTCTACAGGTGTGTGTGTGTGTGTGTGTGTGTGTGTGTGTGTGTGTGTGTGTGTGTGTGTGTGTGTGTGTGTGTGTGTGTGTGTGTGTGTGTGTGTGTGTGTGTGTGTGTGTGTGTGTGTGTGCATGTGTGTGTGTGTGTGTGTGTGTGTGTGCGTGCGTGCATACGTGTGTTTTTGTATGCTTTGCTAAGCTACATCAATGTGCACTACCAGTATTACGTAGAGGGCAAAAAAAAAGTCTAAAAAGTCTGAAAGTCTAGTCGTGGTGCTGCAGAGGCAAACACCACACACACGTAGTGTCTCCGCAGTGTCATCATGGCTTCATTATTGCACAGCAGAGGCTGGTGTAATTAAGGGCCAAATGGCATCTCTCTCGGACTCCCGTCCCGTCTTCCTCGAAGCCCCTGACATCAGACAGAGACGTACCAGGAAACAGGATGGACGGGACGGTCTCATTATAGTAGTGACTGTCTTTTTACTGGGGAACTCACCGCAGTTTGGCTGACGGCAGGAGGGAAGAGATGGTGCTGCACATCCCACGCAAAGCACACAGTTACTCAGGCAGACATTAGACATAAGACAGACAGACATAATGCAGCCAAGGGCCTCTTTATTTAGCCTGGGCGAAAAGCCGACTGTTGACTCCGTCTATCAGTCTGGCAAAAGACATGAGGAATCCGTCTCCGTGGAGGGTGAGAGATGGTCTGATCTTACTCTTAATCATTTAAATTAATTGGAGTTCCAAACTAAAATTAAATCCAAATTAAAACCCATATTGATAGCGTCGCAAAAGCAAACGAATAACATAACAAAATGAAAGTGTGAATATAGTTACCTTAACCAATCAGTTTCGGAGCTCGCGGGTGAGTTCCACGTCATCACTCTCAACTGTTTGCTGATTGGCTAAACACTGAGAGAACCGAGCTCGAGGCTTTTGCCAGACGATGTGCGGAGACATAGATGGAGTAATTAGATGACGTTGAGAGGCTACTCTTTATTAGGCATACATTATTGACACACATTTCTAATTATCCAATCACATGGCAACAACTCAAAGCATTTAGGCATGTAGAAAGGGTCGAGAGCCCTGCCGTGGCCAACTGGTAGGGCACTCGTCTGGCATGCGGTCGACCATTGTTCGATTCCCGGCCCGGGTCATTTGCCAACCCCTTCCCATCTCTCTCCCCATTCGCTTCCTGTCCACCTCTCAAACTGTCCTGTCAAATAAAGTCATAAAAGACCAAAACATTTTTTTTTTTAAGTAGAAAGGGTCGAGATGATCTGATGTGGTTCAAACCGAGCATCAGAATGGGGAGGAAAGGTGATTTAAATGACTCCGAACATAGCATGCCTTTTGGTGCCAAATGGGCTTGGTTTGAGTATTCCAGAAACTACTGATTTGTTTTGGATATTCACCCACAACCATCTCTAGGGTTTACAGAAAAAGAAAAAGAGTAAATGTACTCTGAGTGGAAGTTCTGTGGGAAAAAAATGCCTTGTTCATGCCAGAGCTGTCAGAGGAGAATGGACAGACTGTTTCGAGAAGATGCAAAGGCAACATTAAGTCAAATAACCACTCGTTACAACTGAGGTATGCATTAGAGCATCTCTGAACAGCACATCAAATCTTGAGGTAGAGGGGCAACAGCAGCAGAAGGCCAAGTTGAGTGCAACTCCTGTCAGCTAAGAACAGAAAAATGATGCAACAAGTTTCACAAGATTGAAAACATGTTGCCTGGTCATATGAGTCTTGATTTCTGCAGCAACACTGAGGTAGTCCGGGAGCCGTGGGGTTGAACCCAGATTTCTTTGATAAAGTTTTTTTTTTTGCTTTATCTGATAGATTTTAGGCAAGTCTTCAAGATTCCAGACGATGCCCGGTGATATCCCTTGAGGATTTCCAGATTTTGAGCCTTTATTGTCCCATAAATGCAAATTATGACAAAAAAACTAAAGACACCTAATATTACTGTGAATAATGTTACAAAATGTACCAAATTGCTTATATTACCTGAAAAACATTCACATTGGACTGCCTTAACACTGCCCTTATTGAAACAACCCCAATATGGGGTAATAATTAACCCTTTCATAACAGCAATCCCACAAATAAGGCGAGACACTGTAGGTGAATAGGGTATTTTTTTTAACTTGCAGATATCAATATGAAACTTTATCAGATGATTACTCGTATGAATTGGAGAAAAAAAATGTATTACAAGTTTTCTATATTTTATGTTTAAATATGCTAATTAGGCTATTATCTAATTAAATATGCACTAATTTGCATTATATTTTGATGCAATGAATCTGACCACCTGAAAATGCCAGCTTCAAAGTTCCTTTTTTATTTTGTTAATATCGTACATACAAGAATATTTACTCTGGTTAATTGTGGCTATCTCCTTTTGTTATCCAGGTACAGAGAAAATACTGCTAATAACCTTAAAAAATGCGATTTTGGCCTATTTTTATGCATTTAGTTATATAAATCAGGTCTAAACATAGGAAAACAGCTATACATTATATATACGGTTGAGTCAAAAAATTAAGTCAATCCAGTGTATCCTGACTGGTATTACAGTTTTTGCCGACTGCTTGCACACAATTTGCAAAATTTGGCTCATAGAGTCAAAACAAGCCAATTACTCTCAACACTTGGAGATAAACCCATCACATATATGGCAACAGGAAGCTCTGCTATGAAAGCATAAACATTGCCATAAAAACCTTACAATCTTTTGTCAAAACCTCACTTTCATGTCAAAAGACACACAAAAGCACCAAATGAGAAAACAAATTAGATCAACTTTAAAACAGTTGTCTGCTTTATACAAAACACAGCAGTCTTTCTTTTTGGAGCAGTCTATTCAGTCTCACAGAATGTACATTTTCACACAAGACCCCAAAAACATTACAAAACTGCACCTTACAGTACAGGACATTGCAGTACAGGACAACCGAAGCAAAATATATCTCAAACAGTACATCACTCTAAATACAACAGTGTGTAGGTGAGCTTATGCACCTTTTTTCTGTATTGGTTATATTCACAAATTTTCAAACATCTAAATATGATATAAATATGGGGTTACGTCATCATGCTGTAATGACAATCATCAACGACAATCAAGTCAGTATAGGCTACTTTGTTTGGTTATGAGGTATGAGGTATTCACAAAATACAATACATTTTCACAGACACACTATGCAGCTGACATCTACATGACATCATCAAAATTATATCATGTTCAGTCAGTTTGCTCAAGTGGTCTTGCTTGGTTGTGTTCTGAAAATGACACTATTTCTACAAACTATCATGTTCACATTACCTAACATGTGATGATGAAGACAAAGGCTACTCTTGGCGGCATGTATCAGGCTAGGTTTTACAGTACGTGAGTCAGTCAATGCCATACTCCATATTCTACACTTTAGTACCATTGTACTATTCGCCTTGTTTAGCATACAAACAATCAAAGTAAAACAAATAAATGCAAAATAAAACAAATGCAATGTAATATAAAGCATGCAACTTTGTAACATGGCAGAATAGTGTTCAATTTTGAAAGCATGTGTTTTATTGTCTGTGTCTAAATCTTGTCATACATCAGTGTGTTTTGTTTTTTTAACAGATGTGTTTTCACAATGACACTCTGAGATTTTACTTTTCAACAGTGTCTTGTGTATGAAATGGTGTGTAGACAGAGTCTGTGTGTTGCGTAAAGGAGCAAGTGCCTTGCTAAACTGGTATGAAAGTGTAATGCTTACTCTTGTTTAAAGTCAAGCAATAAGTGTTTAAGTTATGCACCAACAACTTAACGATATGCTACTTTGGTTTAAGCATCTGCCTATAGTGTTTAAGCAGTAGGCAAATACTGTAATGATCACTTACAGTTTTTCTCGATTGCCTACACACAATTTTCGGAATCGGTCTTCGAATTCTCAAAACTCTACACACAAATCTCCAAACCTCACACACAACGGGCCAAACTCTTCACTACCTCTGAAAAATGCACGTCTTGTCTCAAAACAATGTACTCTCTTCTAAAAACCTCATTTTGTCGTCAAATGACACACACAGACAGTCACTACAATACACATTTGCAGACCCATTACAGTTTTTCTCGATTGGTTTGGCTAATTTCTTGAAACCGAGATGACATTCTCAAAAAAATACGGACAAATCTCCAAACCAACTTGCAATTTCCCACAACAGAATGGCATTTTTCATTGCTTTCATCAAATTTCAAATGCTTTGTACATGTCTCAAATGTTTAGTACATTTCGGCAGATGGCTATGTACAAGTACCCTACAGTTGACACATTGAGCATACATTTAGCACATTTTACAAATAAATTGTCCTTTCTTATCTAAACGAATTAGACAATTCTCAGTGTAATGGTTGCCCTCTCCAAAACATGTCAGCATGATTTCATTGTGTGAGTCATCATATGCAAAGTAGTCTACACAATTGTCAAAACAGTCAAGGACATAATATTTTAAGAATTTCTTTACTGTAAACAGTAAATTCATGACAGTGTTCAACAGGCCAGATGGTATTGTAACTTTACTAGTTTGTAGAAAATAATTTTACAACCGTGTATACTACAGTTTCCTCTGTTATTTGGCTAATTACTTGACATTTTTTCAAACGGCATTCTGTGGAAGGAATTTAGTTTCGACACACGGGTAAACTGTTTTTGGAGTGATATGAGCAAGTGATGAGGATCCATGTAGTTATGCTGAACCATCCAGTTTATTTTGACAGATGGACTAAATGAATGCAAATGAGCCAAAGCAATTGAGAAGGATCTATACCATTTTGATGGTACTGACCATTTATGTGGGAGAAGGTCTAGTGATGATTCAAGAATGAGCTGTTTTGGGAGGTATATGACATTTTGCTAGTTATGTGATCTGTTGTGCAGAAGTGTAAGAATGTTTAGCCAAATGACCCAAAATTTATAGAGATGTCATCTCAGTTTTGAGAAATTAGCCAAACCAATCGAGAAAAACTGTAAAACACTGTTGGGCACAGGGTAAAACTAATTTCTCCCAGTAACTTGGGCTTTTTTGTTCTGGATTGCATGGATACTGTGACATAAGTTGGAAAAACTTCATTCCCACAACACACAAACAGAAACAGAAAGATTTGTATGTCTTTTTCACAAAAATAACACAAAGATAAACCCCACTGCCTATTTGGCAGTACAAAAACCCCATTACATTACTGTATAGCCTATTGCTATGAAAAAAACTCTATACTCAACTTGAAACACAGTAGAAACTTATTTTCTTCAGTGTTCTACTTACTAAAGAGGGTATTTTTCTGTAGTAAAATACTGAAATATTGTTTTTAGACTCGGAGTACACAGACGTGTATATATTTTACATATTTTTAAAAATATTTAAAAATTGCACTAATGTATTGTAAAATATTGGGTAACCACATGAAAGGTATGTCTTGTATAACATATTTTTGAGTTCAAAAACTAAACAAATGGGTTTTCTCCTTGCATCCACTAATTTTTCATCAATATGACATGCAATGTGTGTCCTTATGGGGTGATGATTTCAGATTGTAAACCGGTATGAAGAGAGTTTGCCCATGTGATGAGGAAGTGAACATAGTTGCAGTTGATTGTAG
>NW_026946000.1:0-5000 GCF_034702125.1 Engraulis encrasicolus
ACCTCCGGTGGACATGCGCTGATCTCTTGAAAAATGCCCTTTTCGAAAGACTGGGATTCTCCATAGAGCCAGGCCTGTTTTTTTTACAAACCTGCCATTTAAAAAGTATTGGGAGTTGGGAAATGAAACTTTCACAATTTGGAGACATCCCATAGAGCTCGCTAACAACGCGTCAACTAAACTTCTAGGTGAAAGTGTTGATGTTTTATGACCGAAAAAAGCCTCCTACACTCTAATCTCTAGAGTGGCGGAACTTTGGTTCATGGAGGTTCCACCACTATTTTCAATGGGGACCCAGGCTTTCACAAAATCGCCAAAAACGGGAAAACGACAAGAGACACGGAAAAGCCTATTAATATACGCGATCTCCAAGCCGAGCCGGTCGTTTTAGTGTTTGAACGGTGTCTCTATCTCGAAAGGCCTAGGAGGAGATCCATTTTCTATTTTTGCTGTCCCCCTGCACAAGACCAAGCTATAAATAAATAATAAGAAACAGGACTTAGAGATTACTAGAATCGGGCCTTGCTCTGCAAGGGCCATGCTCTGCATGGTCCTTGCTCCGCAAGCCCGCTTAATAAAAGAAACAGGACTTAGAGATTACTATAAACGGGCCTTGCTCTGCAAGGGCCATGCTCTGCATGGTCCTTGCTCCGCAAGCCCGCTTAATAATAAAACAGGACTTAGAGATTACTATAAACGGGCCTTGCTCTGCAAGGGCCATGCTCTGCATGGTCCTTGCTCCGCAAGCCCGCTTAATAATTAATGTATGTCTGTCGGATTTTCTACCTGCCTGTCCTTTCTGTCTGTCTGTCTGTCTGATTGTTTTTCTGTCCTTCTGTCTGTCCATCTGGCTCAGGCTAATTGTCATCATCTCTCCTCTGCTGCTCTCTCTGTCTATTCTCCCTTGCATCTGCCTCTCAGCCTGGCAAGCCAGATGTGAGCATGTTAGTCTGGATTCAATTGAATTAGTTAGTTGGAGGCTGTGAGTGGGATCAAACTGTTGTTTAAGTTCAAATTGCCCCTCTACTGCCTTGGGAAATGCCATGACCATTCACTTTTGTAAAGCCATTTAAAAAAAAAAAAGCTATTCTGCTGTTTTCACCTTGCCAAAGCCAAACCCAGCCCCAAAGATTCAAAAAGGGGGGGCGGACCCTGATTGTGATATGGATGCTTAGCAGGTTCATCAAGTTTACTCAATCCTCTATCCCTTAATTTCTCGCTCATATTGTATTATCCTTCACTCTCAGAAATAAAGGTACAGAACTCGTCGCTGTGGCAGTACCCTCAAGGGGAGTACCATTGCGTCGCTTGATTGGTACCCCAAAAAAGAGGTGCCAGATGCACATTGATCGACATTGCAAGAAATTGAACGCACCTCTTTTTTGGGGTACCAATCAAGCGACGTAATTGTACTCCCCTTGAGGGTATTGCCACAGCGACGAGTTCTGTAGGCCTACCTTTATTTCTGAGAGTGTTTATGGCATATCCTTCTTCAATTCATTTCAGTCTATCAAGATCTGTTTTTCTCTCTTCTGCCCCCCCTCTCTCTTTGTATTTGTTCTTCTTTTGTCTTGTTGTTCCCAGCTCTTCTCCAATTTACCTCTGGTCTCAGCAGGTTTCTGTAGACAGAAGGCACACCTTATGCTGCCTGAACATGGCATAAACACACACACACACACACACACACACACACACACACACACACACACACACACACACACACACACACACACACACACACACACACACACACAGCACACAGTTTCATTGACACTCATTCAGTTTAGTCAATAAATACACCGACTACCACGACATGAATTGGATAGAAATGCATGAAAAATATGTTAACATTCAATTCATCTATATTAAAATAGACATAACACAATAACTTCTACAAATGATAATTCTAATACGTTCAGTCATGCACTCATCAATGGTGGAGACCTCAGTCCTCAAAATGTTTTTCACATCTGCCTTTGCAAGTCAATGGGATCTGTCAATGGTCAGTGCCTGTGTTATGGTAAATAATAATTGACTGAATTCCTTTGTGAATAATGCCAACTCAATAATTCGATTATGAATGAATAGCATTAGAATTTAGAATATAATTGCAAAATAAATTTATTTATGTAGCTTTGCAAGTGATAAATGAATCATTGCAACATGGCAGGTTATGGAAGCAGAATGCTGTTTTGACAAATAAAGTGCAGCACAGTGAAGTACATGATGCTTTAACTGACATGGAGTTGTAGTGTGTGTGTGCGTGTGTGCGCGTGTGTGTGTGTGTGTGTGTGTGTGTGAGTGTGTGTGTGTGCGCACACGCACTCACCTTTGCTGACGATAAATTCCCATCCCTTGACGATCGTCAGATCAGTGCAAATAAACACGTCCAAGTGAGGAGGATATTTGTAAATAATTTATCACCCCCCCACCCCCCAACCATCACACCCGAAAGCTCCCTCCCTCTGCTGTCTGTCACTGAAGATTAACATGATGTTGCATCACCCCCACAGCAAATAAGAAACACTGGGATTCAAAAACTGCCGCCCGAAATTGCTAGCGCTTGACTGATGGGAGGCCCTATGGAGCTGGCAGGCAGATTAGGCTAATTCCACACCTATTTAAGAATGCACACAGAATTAATGTGCTGTGAAAAAAGCATTATTCACAAATTTATACATGCCAACACACATTTACAGCCAATGCCCACAAATGCGTAAATTAACACTAATGGACAAATTAAGTCAACTTAATTGAAGTCCAAATTAATCCTTTTTTTCATATAAAAATCAAATTCGATTCTTCACCTTCGCTTAATTAGTATTTTCCACAACTGATTATTATGGCCATTGAAACATAATCATTTCCCGATATGATTTTTTTTTCATGTGTTCCAGTCGAAGTGTCTGAATTGCAGTGCACACCTTCTATTTTTAACAGTGTTAGACTACCTGTTTGCTTTCACATAGAGGAAGCGTGGCGTAGTACAGACATTTTGATTGTTCATAAGTATATCCTGTGATGCAGCATATAACCCATATCGTGCAGGCAACCTAGAATATACACAAGATTCATTTTAGAGGGGTAACACTTTAAACTTCTGCTTTTTTCGCACACCTCAGCTGTCAGGTGCATTGGAGATGGCACCATGGGTCACTCAGCAATAGTTTAAAGAAACTCCCGCACACTGACCATTTCGCTGTTCTTTCTTTAATAAACGACGTTTCGGTACTAGACCTTCATCAGGCAATGAAGGTCTAGTACCGAAACGTCGTTTATTAAAGAAAGAACAGCGAAATGGTCAGAGGGGTAACACTAAAATGTGAATTCCTACAGATATCTCAAATGATGCTTTCATCACAAACATGCAAGGGTATGTAAACAGTCACACTGTAAAAATGAAGACAAAAGAGGAAGACACAGGCACGTACTGGACATTCTGTTCACCAAATTGTGCTAAATAAATGATTGTGTGCATTGCAACATCTGTGTCACATCTTGTGTGTGTCATATTGTACCTGTCATCGATGCAGATTGCAATTATGAAGGACATGCTGCAAAATATGCCGCTCAATTAGTGTCTCTGTGTAGTCTGGGCTTTCACACATACGCAAGGCTTTCATATGTTAATGTGCTTGGATTTGTTTGGATGGGCTTCTGCATGCTTACAGAGTAGTTCTGGCGCAGGCATTCTGTGCATGTGTGTGTGTGTGTGTGTGTGTGTGTGTGTGTGTGTGTGTGTGTGTGTGTGTGTGTGTGTGTGTGTGTGTGTGTGTGTGTATTTGAATATCAATGACACTTAAAAATCACCTCTACCTGCACCCTTCCTTTTGCATGCCTCTGTCTTCCTGTGTATCTTTGAGAGTGGAGAAAAAAATACAAAACTATGCAAATGTATGTTTGTGTACACGTCAGGTTCTGCTCATTTCTTTCTCACATTCCTTATGAAGGTACAAAGACTGTGCCTTTGAGTTGTTTTGATAAAGGCATTCACAAGTCTTTCTGCCTTCAGGTTTGTTAGACACTGGAATGTCAAAATTCAACCTATCCCTCAATGGTGAAGAATCGTTTAAAATATTACTGTGTCCGGATTGTGATCCGGATCACCAATAAAATTTAATCATGTGTCCCTTTTGTCATTTCCGATAACTCCACAAAGTTTTATCAAAATCTGTTCCAAACTTTCTGAGTTATCTTCCTGAAAAACAGACAAACAAACGGACAGACAGACCAATGCCACCGAAAACATAACCTCCTTGGCAGAGGCAAATAGGCCTATATGTATATAGAGAAAAACAATTACAAGGCTGCCTGTTACTCAAGCTGTCGTCATAGTATTATGGACACACACGGCCACGAGGAAAAAACGCTTAAATGAGAGCACACACACACACACACACACACACACACACACACACACACACACACACACACACACACACACACACACACACAGACACGTAGACACACGCACACGCACACGCACACGCACATGCACACACACACACAAAGAGACTCAAAGAGACTCAAATATTGTCCAGTGTATCTCAGACTTAGAGGGTGGAATAAGTTATGGTTTTAGCTAATTGATTCAGATCTTGTGCGCATTAATTTACATAGTAATTAATTTGCTTTGTCCTCTGCGCCAGGCAGTCTGACCTGTACGCTCTACAAGTAGCTATCCACCACAGGAGACACAATAGACAGCTCATCACTCTTCTCTTCTCTTCTCTTCTCTTCTCTTCTCTTCTCTTCTCTTCTCTTCTCTTCTCTTCTCTTTGTCTCGTCTCGTCTCGTCTCGTCTCGTCTCGTCTCGTCTCTCCTCTTCTCTCCTCTCCTCTCCTCTCCTCTTCTTTTCGCCTCTCTTCTCTTCTCTTCTCTTTGTCTCGTCTTGTCTCGTCTCGTCTCATCTCGTCTCTCCTCTTCTCTCCTCTCTTCTCCTCTCCTCTCTCCTCCTCTCCTCTCCTCTCCTCTCCTCTCCTCTTCTTTTCGCCTCTCTT
>NW_026946000.1:10000-23340 GCF_034702125.1 Engraulis encrasicolus
TCCTCTTGATGTAATCATTCCCACACATGATGCAGTAACCATGCATATGGCTGACAGCAAGCCACTCTAGTACACACACACACACACACACACACACACACACACACACACACACACACACACACACACACACACACACACACACACACACACACACACACACACACACACACACACACACACACACATACACTTTCACTATCTCTCTCTCTCTCTCTCTCTCACGCACACGCACGCACGCACACACACACACACACACACACACACACACACACACACACACACACACACACACACACACACACACACACACACACACACACACACAGCAGTGGTATCCATTAGCACCATTTGTTAGCACCTCCTCTGCTCTGCTGTGAGGTCTTCACGCTTTATTTGGAGATCCTGCTCTGCTTCTTTTTGGTCATATGCACCACCAGCCCAGGGGTTGGACTTAAGTTTTTTTCTCCACCAGTCACTGTGGCAGGTAAATGTAAATATCTATCAGTCACTGGGCATGTTTACCAGTCCACTCCACCATGTAATAATAACAATAGGTGATAATTATGTGGTCAGGGGGTGTTGCGGCCCTCCCCCAGAAAAATATATATTGTTAGAGGCAATGTCCTGCATTCTAGTCAATTTTATGGTGAAGAATGGCAAATCCCATCGGACAAAAAAACACCTGGACGCTCAGGCTATTTATAGATTATATAGATTGAGGTGAAAGTTTTCACCCATCAAAGGTACTGGTGTGTTGGCAAACGTACCCGTCACCTATGAAATTTACCTGTATTTGGCAGGTGAGCGTGTGTAAAATTCCAACCCTGCGCCAGCCACAGCTCCAGCGCTGCTTTGGCCCGGTCCGGCAGAATGTGATGTAAAATGTGTGTGTGTGTGTGTGTGTGTGTGTGTGTGTGTGTGTGTGTGTGTGTGTGTGTGTGTGTGTGTGTGTGTGTGTGTGTGTGCCCCTACGCACAAGTGACTTTGTTTAATGATGTGCAAATAGTATGGATGGGAATTTTCTCCGCTTACAGCTGTTCTTAAGTCACAGCCTTAGAAAGCTCAGACATTCAGTGCTTTTTGAGATAGAGCATACTCTTTGTGTGCGTGTCCATGTGTTTGTGTGTGTGTGTGTGTGTGTGTGTGTGTGTGTGNACTAGCATTTCNCCATCTACCATAGCCTTAAAAATCGATATTTGAGTCCATGTTGGGCGCCACCAGACGAGGTTGGCTATCGCTGGGGAGCAGCAGTGGTGATGACAGATGACACACACACACACACACACACACACACACAGACACACACAGACACACACAGACACACACACACACACACACACACACACACACACACACACACACACACACACACACACACACACACACACACACACACACAGGGAGAAGCAGTGGTGATGACAGGCAACACACACACACACACACAAACACACGCACACACACACACACACACACACACACACACACACATGTCTCTTTCTATCGCTGGGGAGCAGCAGTGGTGATGACACGTGACATGGGGGGTTTCTTACTTGCATTGACTACAGCCTACCCCTACCATAGGCATGCATGCATGTATGCACACACACACACACACACACACACACACACACACACACACACACACACACACACACACACACACAGACAGACCGGCACACACACACACACACACGCGCACACACACACACTCACACACACACACACACACACACACACACACACACACACACACACACACACACACACACACACACACACACACACACACACACACACACACACACATATTATGATGATCATTTGCAGTCTTTAAAGTGAAAGCGAAAGCCCACCTGGGAAACTCCAACTCCCATTGTGATACATCACCAGGGCTGGTTCTGGCTTATTTGGTGCCCTAGGCGAGTTTGAGTTCTGGCGCCCCCCCTCTCCCCCCCCCGCCTTACCTTTGAAAGAAAAAAAAAACCCTCTTTCTTATACCTTACAGAACACAGGAGTAATATCCGTAGTAAGCTTAACTAAATAGCATCAAGAACAATAACTGTTTTGCATCTAATGGATTTCTGGTTCTTTTTGACAGGCGACCAACACATCAGATTGAGTCGCATGAAAGTAGCTTCACTGTGTGGTGTGTTGGATGTGATGGTGGTGGGGCCCCCAACCCCAGATGAGAGGGAGGTTATCAATGTGTTTGAATTGTAATATGAAATTGAAATGCCAGGAGAGTGATACAGTAGGCCTAAAATTGCATGTAAAATGCATGTGTAGACAATAGGCCTACCAAGGAGGTCTGCATTGATAGTCTATCTACACTACCTACAGCATCACAAAGCATGTCAGCATAACAATTTTAATAAGCTACACATTTGTGCTGTCTATGATTCCAAACCAATTTAATTTCTGGACTGGAAATAGTGGTGCATTTGTGAGTAGGAGAATGAGAAGGGGGCTATCTATACTGGAGGGACAGGGTGAGAGAAAGGGAGAAGAGCTGTCACGCTATTGAATTTCATAATATACAAAATATCTGCAATACTACATCACTCAGCATGAAAACATGCTGTGCATGGTTCTGTATGATTCATGTAGGCTATGTCATTCTGGTCTGGAAACAATGTTTTTTTTTTAAGCTTACAACAAGCAGGTAATTAATGTGGATGGAAGGAGATGTGGCAGCTAAAATTGTTTTAAACATTGTGTTGCACACTTAAATGAATGATTGTCCTCAAGTGTGTATTGAGTTTCCATGGGTTCTTCACGGTTTATTTACTATCTTTCTCAGGACAAAAACACATACAGCTTCAGCGTAACCGCTGCCTTCAAGATCATAACACAACTACTGTCACTTCTCAGTTACGTTCTTCTCGCGTGACCTAGTCACTGGCTACAGAACTCATAGCTGGTCTTATGATGCCATCTAGTGGCGAAAACGTGCAACAGCACGATTAAAGCAAAACAACTTCTGACAGGACAACAAAAAGACAGAGAATGAGAATCAGGGAATAATAAGGGAATAACAAAAAGACAAAAATGGGGGGTCCACTACACTCTCCCCTGCTAAATTAAATGGCGTCCCGACATTTCCCGCTTCAGTTCATACTGTTTTCAACAGTTTGATTGCTTTCCAGGTTAGAGTCCCAAGTTAAGACATATCTAATAACAGACATCACATAACATTTATCTCAAATTCAAGATCATGTGTTCAATAGAGGAGGTCATTATGCACTACGACCGCCATCCATTTCTCCGCAGTGTCCACGGGTAGTCTGTCTCAGCTGGGAAAGGGATGACCTTTGACCTGGAGCGAATCTGATCATGGAATCTAACACTTCACACATTCCTAATACTAAACATCTTATCACTTGCTTCTTGCTTACGTAAGAGTTTTTTTCACAGTGTCAGTAAGAATACTTATTTGTTACTTTCCTCCTACCAAGACCAGTGTGATTCTAAGTGAACTGTCTCATCTCTTCTGTAACCATTCTTCATACATCACACTCATACTATCTCATACACACACACACACCTCAACTAATAACTACACGCATCCTAAAATTAGAGTGCATGAACTTAACTCAAAGGTAAGTAACTCTATGTATCTTAAACTGACTTGAACTAAGTGTAGGCCGGCCTAGAGTGCCATATGTAAGTGTTCTAGGTGCATATCTAATTCTGGAAGGATATGGTCTTGCAGGCGGTGAGGATGGTGGCGACACCTCTCCCTCTCCCTCAGGATCGGCCGGCTGGAAGGCTGGTGGCGACACCTCTACCTCTCCCTCTGGATCGGCCATCACTGTCTCTACTTCGCCTGGCTCCACCACTTGTTCCTCCTCACTCACTGGCTCTGCGATGCCATCTCCTTCCCCAGGTGCTGGTTCTGCTACCGGCTGATGTGGGTGGAACTCCATGGCCTCGGCTCTCAGGTCGCTCTGTCGCGCTGTGGGCCCCTCCTCAGTCCAGCCAGTGATGCCTCTCCAGTCATCCTCTTCCTGGTCAGATGAAGGCTCTGGTTCTGTGTGGCGTGTGGTCTTGGTTCTTTTCTTGTCAGTGTGTCCTTTCTCAACTCTTTTCTTCTCAGGTCTCTGTGTGTCGACCGGCAAGAAGTCACAGGGAAGCAGCAGGTTCCGATGAAGCACTCGAGTGCGACCCTGGCCATCTTCTGGTTTCACTTCATACACCGGACTCTCTGGATGTTTTCTCTTCACCACCACATGGACTTTCTCTTCCCAGAACGATCTCAGCTTACCAGGCCCACCTCTTTCTGTGAGATTTCGGATCAGGACTCTATTCCCAGGATGTAGCTCTGCTCCCTGAATCTTTCTGTCATAGAGTTCTTTTCCTCTTCTCCCACTAGCCTGGGCTGCCTTGTTGGCCAACTGGTATGCCTCCTCCATTCTGAGCTTCCATTTCCTTGCGTACTCCTCATGAGACACACTACCAGCGCTGTGTGGGATGCCGAACATGCTGTCTATGGGCAATCTGGGGTTACGGCCAAAGAGCAGAAAGTATGGGGCATATCCAGTGGACTCATTTCGGGTGACATTGTATGCGTGAACAACTTTGGCAAGGGAACTTTTCCAGTCGGCTTTGGCTTCATTATCCAGGTTACGCAGCATGGCCAGCAGGGTGCGATTAAAGCGTTCTACCTGACCGTTCCCCTGGGGGTGGTAGGGGGTTGTGCGTGAGCCTTGGATGCCACTGTACTTTTGGAGTTCAGCAAACAGTTTGTTTTCCCACTCTCTCCCTTGGTCATGGTGCAATTTAGCGGGGAAGCCGAATTTCAAGACAAAGTCTCCAAAGATTTTCTCAGCTGCTGTTCGAGCACTGTTGTTTTTGCATGCATACGCCTGGGCAAAGCGTGTAAAATGGTCCATGACCACTAGGATGTAATCGTATCCTCCTTTGCACTTCTCTAGATGGAGGAAGTCAATTGAGACCAGCTCAAAGGGGTATGTTGTCTTGATACTAGTGAGTGGCGCTCTTACTGCTCTCTGGGGTCTCTTACGCTTCACACAACTGCACACGTTGTTAATGTGGTGCTCTACATCTCTCTGCATGTGTGGCCAGAAGAAGCGCTCACGGACTAGATTGAGTGTTCGTTCAACACCTAAGTGACCCATCTCTTCATGTAACTGGTTCAGGATCAGGGGCCGAAACTTTGGTGGCATCACTAGTTGTGTTCGTGTAGATGTTTGGCGCCGGAGTACACCGTCAGCATGACACAACAGTTTAGCTTTCTCTCTAGCAAACACTGACAACTCACTGTGCGCGTCTCTGATCCTGGGCCACTGCTGCTGGATGACACACCGCTTCACCTGCTGTAGTAGGGGATCCTCCGCCTGTGCGGCCCTCAGGTCGTCTGGGGAGATCTGCGTGACGGTGTCATTCTGCCCTTCACTGCTCGCCGCCGTGATTGCTGTGGTTATGGCCAGTGGACACAGGAGCGGCTCTCTGTCTTCCTGCTGGATGGACAGACCTTTGGAGAAACTAGACAAGACTTCAGGCTGGATCTGCTGGGAACAGGTAAGCATGTAATTCTCTAGAGACATTCTGGATAGCCCGTCTGCATCAGAGTTAGACTTCCCTGGCCTGTACTTGATCGTAAATCGGAAGTCTGCTAACTCGGCCACCAATCTCAGCAGTGTTGCATTCAGTTTAGCAGTGGTAAGTACATATGTTAGAGGATTATTATCAGTATACACTACAAAGTTTGGAGTATAATACAAATAATCTCTAAATCGCTCACAGATGGCCCATTTCATTGCTAAAAATTCTAGCTTACCAGAGTGGAGATGGTAATTTTTCTCTGCAGCAGAGAGAGTGCGGGAGCCATAAGCAATGACCTTCATCTTTCCTTCCTGTCTTTGATAAAGCACTGCCCCGAGTCCTTCTTGTGAAGCGTCACAGTGTAGGACGAACGGCTCTTCAAAGTTGGGGTAGCCCAGTACAGGGGGGCTTGACAGGTGATCTATCAGCTGACACAGTACTGCACTATGCTCCTCTGTCCACTTGATTCGCTGATGGGAGGGCACCTGGGTTCGCTTTTTCTTTTGTGACACTGCTTTTCTCTTCTTGTGATCAGCCACTGTGGCGTCCTGGCTTGACACGTCAGAGCACAACAGGGCATACAGAGGCTTGGCAATGCGAGAGAAGTTTGGGATGTATGATCGGTAGTATGAGATGAAGCCAAGTAGCTTTCTCAACTCACCCACTGTAGCTGGTTTTCGTTCTTTCATATCTTGCACGGGGGCCACCTCTGCTGGATCCATCGTGTAGCCTTCTTTTGTCACGATCTTCCCCAGAAATCTGACCTTGTTCTTGAACAGCTCACACTTCTTGGCAGTCAGTTTCACCCCATGCTGCTGATACCGTCGAAGCACTTTCCTAACATCATTCAGGTGGTTATCAAATGTTTTACTGTGACACAAGTTGTCATCTAAGTAGGGCTCACATACCTCATCTCGCAGGCCAACCAGGCATTCCTCCATGCTGCGTTGGAATTCAGAGGGGGCACTAGACAAGCCGAAGGGAATTCTTACCCACTCATAGAGTCCCCAGGGTGTTATAAAGGCAGTGAGGGGCCTACTACTCTCTTCCATAAAGCCCTGGTGATACGCTTTGCCTTGGTCTAGCACTGAAAACCAGGCACTGCCGTGTAAGCTGTCTAGCATGTCTTGAATGCGTGGGATGGGATGGCGATCAGGCAGTGACTTTTGGTTGAGCTCCCTATAATCACAGCAGAGACGGAGAGTACCATCTTTCTTCCGCACACAGACAATGGGTGACGAGTAGTGCGATCGTGATTTCTGAATCCAGCCCCTGTTCAGGAGATCTTCTAAGTACTGCTTGACGTCTCTGTGTAGGGGTTTAGGAACAGACACATACGTACGGCGTACAGGTGTTGGGTCAGTGAGTCTGATTTTGAGCTGCAGAGAAGGGATACAGCCCGCATCATTTTCATCTCTTGCGAATGCTTGACACTCTTCCCTCAACATCTGCTTCACTTTTTGCTGCTGTACAAAGGGGAGGTGAGAGAGGTCAATCGGTGGATCATACCTGTCTTTGTCATCCAGCTCCTTTTCAGCAGGTTGAAGTTCCTCATCGATGACTGTAGGGGGCACCACAGGAGAGGCTGGGGGGGCGACGACAGGCTTGGCTTCTGCAGGATACACAGCTTTGACTAACTGGACTTGCCCTAGGACTGTGCGCGGGCTCAGAGTGATGTCATGGCATGTGTCATTAGCAACAGGCAGGGCTAGGCGAGAGTATGTCCCTTTACTCAGTGTTAACATGTTCTCTGTCATATTAAGACCATCTGGCAAGGGGGCTTGTTCGTCAGGCATAAACAGTGCTTCTTGTCTAGCTATCAGAGGCCCTGTCCTCACTGAACACTTCACACTTTTCACTTGGCCAGCTGGTATCACTTCTCTCTGCCTTCCCATTCTCACCACACCATCACTGCACTCAGGGTCACTGGCTTTTACAATTTTCACAAACATTTCAGCCTTTTTACAGTCAAAAGAGAAAGCTGTGCTCACCGCCTGTGCGACTACCTCCTGTGGGTGGCCCACCCCACTCTTCAGCAGCTGCTCGATGACATTGTACCCGATGATTGGCTCCTCAGCTGCACCCTTCTCACTGGTCACCAGCATCGGGACTTGTAGCATGAAGTGCGGGGCTTGGGCTGGCTCGAGCTGGAACTCCACTTCCACCCACCCTCGAAATGGGATGTCGGTCTGGTTGACGGCTTTCCCCACCAGAGCGCCGGGGCCTAGCAGCTCTACAGTGTCACGGACCCGCACCTTTGGGATGTTCTTCTTCCGCCAGGCTTCGTTGATGAGGCAAACTTGTGACCCTGTGTCCCATAATGCTTCAGTCTTCACACCGTTGAAGTAGCAGCTGACCATGCACTTCTTTCCGATGAGACGCAGCAGCTGAGACTGGTGTCGGGGAGAGATGTGGCTGATGTTTACAGACCCTGGAAGACGCTCACCTGGTCCCTCTGCTGCCTGCACCTTCTCTTCCAGCTGTTGGATGCAGTCCCTCAGGATCGCCTGCGTCTCCCTGGACTCACCGAACTGTTCTTGGATGGCACTTCCTACACTCTGGCCAGACAGGTTCACTGTGTCACCGTTACCGCTGTAGCTCCGCTGACCCCTACAGTCTCGAGCGAGGTGTCCAGCCTGGCCGCATTTGAAGCAGTGGTCACATTGCTCCTCATTGCCTCTCTCCTGACATCCTCTGCACGCCCGTCTGGTCCTGGGTCTGAACTGGTTCGGTGATCGTGGTGACTGCTGGTGGTGTTGGAACTGGTTCGGTGGCCGTGGTGACTGATGAACATTCTTCCTCAGCTCTGCTACCTCCTCTCTCAGTTGCTTGACAGCATCCATCAGTTCCATCTCGATGTTACTTTTTGCCGTGGTGACTTTTTGGCTTTTGACATTGGCCCTGTCTGCTTGCAACTGATCCAGAGCTGGCTCTGCCTGTAGCTCGTTTACTCTGGCGGGTCTGACTGCGAGGCTCCTTTTCATTTTCTGTTCCCTCTCTAAATCAACAGCGGCCGCATCGTTCATTTTCTCTATCAGCATCTCGTCAGTCACGCTCTGATCATCCATGTAGCATTTTAGTTGCAGCTTGATGTTATCGCTCAGTAGCCCGGTGCTAAGGGACCTGAGGAATTTTCGCTGAATTAGGTCGGGGCTATACTGTACGTCAGCGCTAGAATCAAACGCAGCGGCCATCAGTCTTTCTTTGAGTTCAATTGCCCGAAATAGAAAGTTCTGAGGGGATTCTTTAGAATCTTGGGTGATATTCACGAGTCTATGAAACAGATCGGTCGTGCTGTTTTCTTTGAAGTGAGCTTTCAGAATTGTTTTTAAGTGGCTAAGTGTCAAAGTGCTCTTGCTTTCCAGCATATCTCTGAGACTCATTCCGGGAGAGGCAGCTTTCACTACCGCTTCGACAATCTCAGCATCACTGTGGCCCTTACGTTTTCCCGTGTCAATCTGATGCATTAGACTGGTGTATGACAGTTTATCCTTCTGTCCCAGCTCACCTATTTGGCCGCTAATTCTGAACTCACGTCTAATGACCACTTCTGACGCTCGGGGAAAAGTAGGTTGGGGATCGATGGGCGCGCTAGTTGTCATGGGCAGGCTAGTGGTCTTGTTTGCGTTCCCTCTCAGCCGATTCATTTCTTCCTCTATCAATTGTGTTGACTCCTGGAAGCGTATCTGCATCTCGGCATACTGCCGCTGTAATCGCTGCAACTCACAGTCGCTCGCGCCACTTTCCCCATCGCCTTTCGCTCCACTTTGCCTCAACGTTTTAGCTGTAGCTATTAACTCCCTCACAAACAATTCTGCCGCATTTTCATCCTCACTGTCAATCACTTTGTCCACAGTCTCGTTTATGTTACGGATCAACGCATGTCTCTTTGATGTGTCTGACGGTACTTTAGCTTGGGTACAGACCTGTTTTAGCTGCTCCAAAGTTAGCGGGCACAGTAGCTCTGTTAGCTGGTCTTGTAGCTTTTCCAGATCCATCTCGTACGTTCAAACTTTTCCCTCAGACAACCACTTTCTTCATAGTGTTGATCCGCTCCACGTTTGGGCGCCAAATTTTGTTGCACACTTGAATGAAAGAATGTCCTCAAGTGTGTGTTGAGTTTCGATGGGTTCTCTGCTATTTATTTACAAATCTTCCTCAGGACAAAACAGACAACTGACAGCGTAACCGCTGCCTTCAAGATCACAACACAACTGTCACTTCTCAGTTACGTTCTTCTCGCGTGACCTAGTCACTGGCTACAGAACTCATAGCTGGTCTTATGATGCCATCTAGTGGCGAAAACGTGCAACAGCACGATTAAAGCAAAACAACTTCTGACAGAACAACAAAAAGACAGAGAATGAGAATCAGGGAATAATAAGGGAATAACAAAAAGACAAAAATGGGGGGTCCACTACACTAGCATTGCACCAGTCTTACTTTACATTGCTTGTCAACCTAAGCAAGTATTATGATATCAGGTGGGTGTTAGTGAGTAGTGAGTAAGCTACTAACAGCTACTTTACTGGATTTCATTGCTTGGCATACTTGGCTAATGTTAGCATGCTAACTAGCGATTTCTCAGATCAAAAACAAAGCTCTTTTTCTCTCTAATTCCAAATAGTAACCTCATAACTATTAGGCTTTCCATAATCACAAACGGTTGCTGATTAAATCACATAGTTCCAAAACACCCTCTGCAACTCCTGCATCATGCAATGAGTGGTTTAATGAGAACATAACAATTCTCCATCCAGCAGAGCACTGCTGTTTGAGCTTGCCCTCTCTGTATCTCGAGTGAGTCTCCAAATTCAAAATAGACCGCACGCTGTCACTCGTCCCGCCCCCTTTCTCAGAACTGTCTGTTTATTGGTTCACAGACTTCCCAGAGACAGTTGGAAGCGATATTACTATTGGCTGAGGGGCGTTTTGCCGTGAGGAGCGCTTTCGCCACGCTTTGTTGATTGCGACTTCATTAAAAAAACTTCATATTGCAAAATTACGCATCGGAGAGCGCCATTTCGGCGCTCCTTCTTCACATGGCGCTCTAGGTGACCGCCTAGCCGGCCTATGCTTAAAATTGGCCCTGCACAGCACTCCACAGCACACTTAGTGTTCACTGTGCACTGCACTTCTAGCCTGGTCCTGACCATCCCATAATACTACCATTTCATTTCGTATTCATGGTCTGGAGGTTGCTTGATCTGACGCGACTGCAGGAAGCAGGAAGGATTTTTTCTGAAAAATCAGGATTTAACTGATAAGTTGTTGAACAAACATGTCCGACGTCTATCTATGGCTATGTAGGACCGTTTAACAGACATGTCTGACAGAATGCCTTACCGAAGGATAAAATTGCAATGTAGGACCGTTTGTCAGAACACAGGCGCAAATCCTACCGGTCAAAATCGCTCCACAGGTAACAGGTCACTGATTCTTGAGAAAGTGGCTAAAACAGGTTGTAATCTTGAAAGAAAAAAAGTGAATTACAAAATAATATGGTATATCCTCGTAGACAAAGGTCTTGGCTTTTCAGAAATGCACAAGACCAATCTCCCCATTTTCCATTTTTTCCAGAAATCAGGTTTTTCTCCGATCATACCTTGTTTTTTGTCAACACCGTCAGACACAATTAAAAGCAATAAAAAAGTGTATTGATTTGGTTGCATATGTATCTGGAGTTTTTAAGTGATTGTGTGTGTTTTTTGGTTCACACATACGCCTTTAAATGTTGAAAATTCACTTTCATTCTATTTTAATACTGCTTCATGTGTTCTAATTTAAAAATATGTGCTGTCAGACAATGCTTACTTAATGGCTAAATAGATCAAACAATTTTTTGTAATTTCACAAATATTCGTGTAGGCTTAAATTTGCTATTACTTTGATAATTCAACAACTACAAAGGAAAATTTTGTAAGCACATTCATTTAAAATGTCCAAAACTCCTTCTTGCGGTGGTGACTTAAGAACTGACGGTGGTGACAGTAATCTGAAGGTGGTGAAAGTGACCTAATTATTACCTACATTTAGCAAAATAAATAGCCCTCTCAAGTCAATGACATCTAGCATAAACACTTTATTTTTGTGTGCACAGTATGTTTGTGCATGTGTTTTTTCTTCATTTGTTAGATACTCTAGAAAGTAGGCCTAGATTATTGAAAATGTGGCATAAACAGGTTTTAAGTTGTTCAAATCCAAAATATAGAGGTGTATTATCATAGATGAACGTCTTGGCTGTGCAGTGAATGTATTGGCCAAGCTCCCCATGTTTTACATTTTTCATAAAATGGGCTCTCTCTTGGTTTTGTCACCAGCGTCAGACAGAATTAGAAGTAAAAAAATAAGTTTACTGTATTTAAGTGAATTACTTTTACAATTCAACATAATTGTAGATACTTATTGGAAGCATATTCTTAAAACTTGTCAAAAACATGTAAAACACATTCTTTTTTGTGAACTACATCAGATGTCACCACCGTCAGGTTTTGTGACAAAAAACCCTCCAAATGCACCTCAGTGGAGGCTGGAGTATAAGTTTGGGTCACAATTATTACTAACATATCTGGTAATGTTTCATTAACCAGCACAATTTAGTAAAATATGGAACAAGATGATGAGCGGAACAAAATCTGACGGTGGTGACATCTGACGGTGTGAGACAAAAAAACACTCTTTTACATATTGTGCATTTTTTGCTCACATTAGCCACTTCGTTTTCGTTCTGTTTCTTAGGGGCTTCATGACGCTTCTGAAAAAGTATATATAATTAACATTAATGTAACAATAATACTATTAAATCCCCCGACGGTGTTGACAGTTTATGGTTGGGACAGTACCAGTGTCCAAACAAATTATCAAATTGAGGAGAAATTAGTAAACTTACAGGAGCTTCAGTGATGGTGAAGTACTCAGTAGATCTAAAGGTTTGAAAAGGGGTCCTAAGTAATGACAATGACCTTGCGCATACCTGATTTTATTGTCTTTTTGAAAAAAGGTGGTGACTAATATGCTGGACACACTTTGAGCAATCAGAAAATAGTAGTAAATATTGCTTTACACGCACTATGTGCATATCTGCAGAAACACTTCAATATGGACTTTCACATCATGGTGATATTATTCAATAATATCAGTGATTTTTACATTTTAAGTCAATTGAAATGATGATGTCTGTCCTTGGGACAGCTGTTTTTACAGGGTGTGGGCAGGTTTATAGCCATGAAAAGTAATAAAATTACACTTAAATATTTCAAACGACTGTACATTTATGTAACAGACCCCTGTGTCTTTACCTTGATTCATTTTGTTCATGAAAATGTAGTTTATTTTCAACAGAATTGGCAGTTTATTGCAGAGACATGTTTTAGCCGCTTTCTCAAGAATCAGTGAGGTACCAGACGTAGTGCAGAGCCAAGTCTCTTGGAGGAAGTACGTAGGATGGTGCGCGAGGCTACTGCACCTCACCCGTGCAAGGGGGTAGCCCCCAATGGCACCCCAAGGGAGCAGTACGGCGGGACGGTAACATGCTCAGGGTACTTCAGTTATGGAGGAGGATGGGGGAGAGCACTGGTTAATTACTCCCCCCACCAACCTGGTAGGTTCAGGAGTCGAACCGTGAACCTTTGGGATACAAGTCTGACGCCTTAACCGCTTACCCATGACTGTGCGCCTACTGTACACATGCATGCACACACACTCACACACCCAGAGTTCAATTCAATGACCTTATACACCTGCTATCTGCCTACACACTAGCAAGCACACAC
>NW_026946001.1:0-23238 GCF_034702125.1 Engraulis encrasicolus
CTCGTCCTTTCCTCACACTCCTCAACGTTCTCACATGTCTGTACCTGGGTGTCAATGATTTGCGTGACTCTGGAGTAGAACTTTTATGTTCTGGACTTCAACATCAGCCCTGTAGATTGGAGAGACTGGAGTAAGCATCACCTCATGTAGAGAGTCTGTTTTGGGCATTGTGTGTGAGTGTGCATGCATGCATGCGTTTCTCTGTGCTCTGTGCTTATTCTGTTCCATCCATCCATCATTCCGTCTCTCCATCCCCTCTATATGCTTTGGTCTCTTTTTATTCCTACATCTCTCTCTCTCTCTCTTTCTCCATCCTCTCTCTCTCTCTCTCTACATGTACTTGTTATGCTGTATCAATCCATCCTCCATCCCTCTCTCCTCTCTCTCTCTCTCTGTTCTCTCTCTCTCTCTCTCTCTCTCTCTCTCTCTCTCTCTCTCTCTCTCTCTCTCTCTCTCTCTATATATATATCCATCTCTCTTTGCTGTTCTTCTTCTCCGCATGTTTTTTTCCCACACACTTCTGTTCATGGCTGACTTCTTCTCTCTCTATTCCTCTCTCCCTAATGTCTATCTATCTTCTCCTCCACATTCTCTCTTTATTCCTCTCCCTCTCAAATGTTCTTTATGTCTCTCTTGTCCTCCACACTTGTCCATTTCTCTTTTTCTCCATCCTGAAACCCTTTCCCTTGATTCTTTCTTTCTTACTGTGTGTGTGTGTGTGTGTGTGTGTGTGTGTGTGTGTGTGTGTGTGTGTGTGTGTGTGTGTGTGTGTGTGTGTGTGTGTGTGTTCCAGGCTGGGTCACTGTAACCTGACAGTAAAGAGTTGTTCCCATCTGGCCTCTGCCCTGTCCTCACACCCTTCACGTCTCAAAGAGCTGTGGCTGGATGGTAATGGCCTGTGGGCCACAGATGTTGAGCAGCTCTCTGCTCTGATGAAAGACCCCCACTGTAGACTGGAGACACTGAAGTGAGTAAATATCCAAACACCTGCAAGTGTGTGTGTCTGTGTGTGTTTCCCTCCTCTCTGTGCTTGTTCTGTTCCATCCATTGAGCATCCCTCTCTCCATCCCTCCATCTCTGCACATTTTCTCTCTCTCTCTCTCTCTTTCTTTCGCTCCCCATCTCTCCTTCTCTCTCTCCACACTTTTCATCATGGCCGACTCCATCATTCAGGCATGAAAATCCCTCACCTTTTGGGGGGGTCGAGCGAGGAGAAAAGTGTAGCGGCAACTTACTGTATCATTGTGTAGCGCTCTACCGCAGAAAACTTCATACAGTTTCAGGAGAGATTCCACAACTGACAATGACGTTTGACCAATCACAGCATTTGTTGCTGTCGGCACAGCCAATAACGTGAACGAGCTCAATCTAAGTCCCGCCCTTCATACTTATCTTTGAAAGCTTTAAACAGGTGTCGCTTTGGTCTGCGGGGCTGGCGTGGTTGTATCAAATATCTTTCTTTATAGTTCTAGAACATCTCTGATTATAAGAAAATGTCCAAACGATCTGTCACAGATAGCCTAGTCTACATGTTTCCCAGAGAGGTAGCTATTTGAGATCATGATTCTTGTTATGAGAACACCAAGACGCAAGCATTTCGATGAGAAGTGAGTGGATGTAGTTAGCCACAGTGGTTAAGCTGTTTTCCTAATAATTTGAAACCGCATTTGCCCTGCCCACGTGAAAAAGTATTTATTCTCAAAAGAGCTCCGTTAATGAAAGCTTGGGTAGGCTTACGTGCACAGTTTTTCCTGGGCGGCTATTTTAAACGGTCTCTCTGGTGCGCTATGAAATGGCGAAACAGTAGGCATATCTACGCGAGGCATCCAACATCATGCTTCGAATGCTGTGGCTTCTTATAGCACGCGCGGAGAAAGAGGGAAGCCTAATTTATTCAATCATTTGACACGGGACAAATTGTTTTAGGAATCATGGCAAGTTTTTTGTAATCCCTTGGTAGCCTACATCGAAATGACATATTAAAAATCTAGTGGAACACGGTCAAACAGTTTTTTTTCACGGTCAAAGTTGGAGCTTTCCTTTTTTTTATAGGGAAACGGATATACTAGGTGAATGGAATAAAATTTCAGTAGTTCATCCAAACTGTCAAAGATTTTTTTGTATTACAAGTTGTCTGAAATATGATGATTAACTGTTCAAACGAGATCACAACCAGGCAAGCGTTGAGGGGACATTGGATAATGGATAATTGGAGAGGAGGGGGTGCTTAGTTGCCATTGGGAGGCATTAGTCTATTTTATTTTTAAGGGGGGCATTGGCAGGGTTTTGATGAGGTCAAGGGGGAATTTATTTTTTAAAAGGCTGAGAACCAAAACCCATTCTATCTATCTATCTATCTATCTATCTATCTATCTATCTATCTGCCTGCCCCTCTCAGTTCTTCTTATGTTCACTGTCCCTGGGTCGCAACAGTATGCTCAAAATTCATAATTTAAAGATGGTTGTAGCTACATTTTCTCCCATGGGAGACCATGCCCCCAGACCCCCTTAGTATGAGTCTTATACAACACTATCCCCCAAAAACGCCACAGCACACCACACATGCGCGCACACCGCTGCAGCACACGCGCCGCTCCGTGCCACCGCGCCACGCCGCACCTTTCTCACCTTTTTCACCCCTGACCCGTTTTCATGCCTGATCATTTCTCCTCCACCTCATTATCTTCTCCTCCACATCTACTCTCTCTATCCCTCTCTCCCTAATGTCTATCTCTCTTCCCCTCCACCTACTTTTTATCCCTCTCCTTTCTCTAATGTTTTCTATCTCTCTCTCTTCTCCTCCACACTTTCTCTGTCTCTCTCATTTCACCTTTCTGTATCAACTTTGCCCCGATCTATCTCTCCACTCTCTCTCTCATCTCTCTCTCTCTCTCTCTCTCTCTCTCTCTCTCTCTCCTCATCTCTCTCTCTCTCCCCTCTCTCCTCTCTCTTTTCTGAAGCAATTCCCCCCCCCCCCCGCCTCCTTTCTTTCCCTTTCTTTCTTTCTTTCTTGTGTGCATGTGTGTGCGTGTGTGTGTGTGTGTGTTCTGATCGTGTAATGATCTCATTTTCTCCTTTATCCTGCAGGTGGAGATAGTGTAGCAGCTGAGCAGCAGTGAGGAGCCCTGAGATGACAGCAGCACGCACATGCACTACAGGCCAAAGGCAGGGCCGGCCTTTGGCATAGGCAGTATAGGCAAATGCTAAGGGCGCCACTCCAGTAGGGGGCGCCGCACAAGAGCATCAGGGATGGAAAAAAATCCCTGACCAAAAGTTTGGACTTACCTTCTCATTTAATTAATTCTCTTTTTATTTTTGTGCCAATGCCAAACAGCGTCTCTCATACAAAAATATATATTTTAACCCAGACTGGTTTTCGAGCAAGCTGCTTGAAAAGATTCACCCAATGTTTGAGAGAAAGCTATATCCATTTTTGAAGATAAGCCCAGCACATCTTAAGATTGAACGCATTATTAATACAGTCTCCACCTTCTTAACACATTGACTACCAGGCGTTTTTTGAAATGTTAGCCCAAGACTTCCAGCCAGTTGCATCATTTTTTGTCATTTTCGAACAGCCACCGAATATTTTGTCGAACATGTTAGGTCTTGTTCGTAAGATGGAAATCCCAGCTTGCTAAAGGTCTTCACGCCATGCTTTTATCTTTTCCCGTTCCGAAGTTATTCAACTTTAAGCGGAAGCTACTTTAGTGAAAAATGGTACTTTAACCCATTCGAACGGAGAAAAAGCCTTTTTTGTCACTGTAGCGAAGGGGAGTAGAGTTGCCCATCCAGGACTCGAAACCAGCCTTCCTGGGGTAGTAAACTGGGGCTCTGACCGCTACACCAAAGAGCCAGGCTCCTTGGTGTGACAGTCAGAACACACCCACAACCCTAGTGATGGTCACTCCATCACAGTCACGGATGCATTCTTCCCCCCCTCCTAGTTTAAATTGAGGATCTAAATATATTTTCATGCCCCAAAGAGAAAACCAGTCGCTTCCAAGTTAACTATTTTCATGAAAAAACACCTGGATCACTTCTGTTTACTGCTAATATTATCACTGGAAGAGCTAGTTACTAGTGTATCCTGATGGGCATGTCAGTCATTCAATAGCAAAAAGTAGATGCGCCAAAGTACACTCACAAACGTTAGTTTCTGCTGCTGTTCTTGTGCTGTTTTTTTCATTCCAAACATCCATTAATTTGATGACAGCAAACCTCTTTATCCTTCTGTAGGTCTGTGTTTACGATAAGCTAGCAAAGCCCTGACAGGAAGCTAGGTATGTTTTGATTACCCAGGCACCTTGATGTGACGTGAACAGGAAGTGTGCATGACTTCATTCGCTGTGATAACACTCAAAAATACTGTTGTGATAAGTTGCACAGATGAAATATCCAAATAATGACTTTGTAGGAGTTTTGACTGTAGGTGTTTTCATGATCTATGTGAGTTCTGTTCATCACATAATTACGAAAATCACACAGAATGTGAATTAGAATGTGTAGATTCTGAATCCACAAAAAAACCCTGAAAGACGTGTTTTCCCGTTTTGGGAGCCAACGCATGGGAAGTAAAAATGGGTTTTCCCGTGGTTTGGTAGTCAATGTGTTAATGGAAGCACCACAAAGCTGGCTACATTTTCAGTATAACCCTCCAGAAAGAAAACAGAAGAAATATTACAACAATTGTGGTTTAATTCAAATATATTGAGTGGAGGGCAAGTAGTTTTTTTAAAAGCACATGTTTATTAAAGAAATTATGTTTGTTAAAGACAAATGATAAATGTGAGATCCTCTCATATAGACAATTAAGAATTAAGTATGGGTAGGTATGTACCACAGGGTTTCCCAAACTGGGGTGCGTGCACCCCTGGGGGTGCGTGGCCTGCCATAAGGGGGTGCACGAGCTGAATAGAGCAATGGTGGATATGTGAGTTTTTATTCAACATTAATGAACATTAAGTAGTTTATTTTATGGTGAGTTGTATGCTGGAAGGGTCCATCTGAAGTGTAGTTTAACTCCTAGACTATTGGATAAGAGGATTCCCCAAAAAGACTGTGCATAATGTGCAATGAATCCTTACTTGCGTGGCCATCAGCACACCAAAATATTTGCTCAGGGGGTGCGTGAGCCACATTGAAAAGTACAAAGGGGTGCGCAAGGAAAAAAGTTTGGGAACCGCTGATGTACCATACAACAGTACAATCAACTAACGGCGTCATTGCCTTTAAGAAACAAAAAATAAAAACTAGTTGTGGTGATAATTTAGTATGTTGACCAAATATAAAACAGAACAGATAACAAGGAAATATATAAGTTTACCTACAAACTGATACATTTGTGGAGTTTCCATGGAAAATATTTGACAGTTGGGAAAAAATGATAGATTGTCTACTTCCATGGAAACAAATCTTTAATAATCTGTACAACGTATCATTAGATATAAAAAATATGTTTTGTTTTTTGTTCAATATAAACTGATTTTCAAATATTTAAACACTAAGAAAATGCTGCATATTTGGGATACCGAAAAAAAATCCATTCTGTCGATTTTGTTTAGAAGAAGAAGAGACAACAGAACACTTACTTTGGTATTGCTCTCTAACTGCTATATTCTGGCTTGAAGTACAAAACTGGTCCTTTAAATATAATATAAACTTACACTTAGATATCCCTACTATACTCCTCCTAGGTGACTTGGCAAGCGAAAACCAGGAAATACAAAGTATCATTCTGATGTTGGGCAAAGTGTTCATACATAAAACGATGGATATAAAGAAATTGAATATAAGAGCTTTTAAAAGCTATATCAGACACTACTGTAAAATAGAATGTGTAATGGCTAATGAGACAGGAATGGTGATCTATGCAAATAGATGGTTAAAATGAAAGTATGGCGAAGGTCGGCCTTAGGGTCTTTTTTTGTTGTTGTTTTTTCTCTCCGTCACTCTTTGTATGTCTTATTTAATGTAACACTTCTAATTGCATTAGGATAACATATGCAAACTGTAACTTCCTCCCCGGGGGAGGGTGAGCACTTATATATGGTCTGAAATTTTGGGGGACCTCAGATTTGTATATTTTGTTTCCTTCTTATTTTGTCTTTTTTATTATTGTCCTTTTTTGTTGTTAAATCCACATTTGTGTTTATTGTATTGTTTTATTAAAAAAGAAAGGAATAAGAAATGAAAAAAAAGAAAAAGAGAGAAAAAACACAAATGATATTTCAAATGAAATTTTAATTGGGTTAAAAAAAAAAAAAATGCCAAACAGTGACATCAACACAGCAAAACTGAGGGTCCCACACGTTTCAACAAGCTTATTTTTCGGTCTATTTTTCTGTAAAAACACCCAGTCAGTCAAGTCAATCTTAATTTATACTTGGTCAAACATAGCTGGTTATCTAGGTGAAACAGTGGTACAAAAAGTAAAAGTGAAAACCCTGCACAGATTCCCTCCAACACAGGTTTTACCTCTCCAAGTAACTGGCTGTGACTCAATATCAGATAAAGAAAATGTCTGTAAAATGTTTGTATTGACAAGTGTTTAAAACTAGGTTTTGGGTCTTAAAATTCTAGTTCTACAATTCTAGTGAGTTATTGGGGAACTTAAAGGAGCATTCCAGCGGTGGAGACATGAATATGTTACTGAAAGTTGGTCATATTTATAGTAGAATAGTAACATACATTTCTAATTTGGTGCCTTCTTGGCCAAGAAAAGGCAGAAAATGACTTTTTAGTGCTTGTGGATTTGTGACAACAATCCCCATAATGCACTGCAATGCTCAAGTTCCACAGGCCACACCCAGTTATTTGGGACTCTATGCATCATCCCTCCCTCAGCTTGCAGGCTGTGTTGCCAGATTGGGCTGTTTCCCGCCCAATTGGGCTGCATAGGATGGTCGTGTGCGGGCAAAAATGGCATTTAGCAGAAAAACCCGCCCAATTTTAGCCATAGAAATCAATAGAATCGGGCGAGATTTTGAGCTTCTAGGCTGGTTTTGAGCATTTTTTTGGTCTGGAAATCATCCTCATCTGGCAACCCTGCTTGCAGGTGCATCACAGTGGGACAGACATCACTGGAAAGGAGAAGCTGGAGCACACTGCAGCTTAGTTTTCAAGACTTTATTTTGTGCACACACGCGACCAACGTTTCTGTGTTGCTACACTTCTTCAGAGTCAAATGATAGCAAGAGAGAGACACACATTTCAAGACTTGACATTCACAGGTGATCCTACTTGGTCTGGCTAAATTGGTCTGATCTCATTGCAGGTAATTGACCCCACCCCCCAACACCAGGACAAGATTGTAGACAATTAGACAGCTTGCCAACTTCCCAAAACAAAATAAAAAAGTGAAAAAAAACAATACACAAAGAACATTGTCAATAAAACCACAGCTACAATTATTACAAGACCACAGCCGCGATGCTGGAACAATTTGTTACAGAGAGCAAGACATATTGTGTTCCTCATTTATGCCCCGAGGCTCCACTGAATTTAGAGTATGAATCCAAAATGCCTTTCTACGAAGCCTCTCTGTCTGTCTGCAATCTTGTCCTGGTGTTGGGGGGTGGGGTCAATTACCTGCAATGAGCTGAGACCAATTTAGCCAAACCAAGTGGCATCACCTGTGAATGTCAAGTCTTGAAATGTGTGTCTCTCTTGCTATCATTTGACTCTGAAGAAGGTGTAGCAACACCGAAATGTTGGTCGGGTGTGTGCACAAAATAAAGTCTTGAAAACTAAGCTGCAGTGTGCTCCAGCTTCTCCTTTCCAGCTATGCCAGTGACTTACTGGCAGTGTTGCCAGATGAGGCTGATGATTTCCAGCCCAAAAAATGCTCAAAACCCGCCTGGAAGCACTAAATCCTGCCCAATTCTATTGATGTCGATGGGAAAGATTGGGCGAGTTTTCCTGTAAAATGCCATTTTTACCCGCAGACGGCCATCCCAAGCAGCCCAATTGGGTGGGAAACAGCCCAATCTGGCAACACTGCTTACTGGAGCCTCAATGCCAGTGATTTCAAAAGCACTGGGACACTGATCTGTGATAGGTCTGTTAGAGCATTATGTCCAACCCCCTATGGGCGGGGTTGAAAAGGTGGGAAAAAGGCTTGTAGTCTCAACAGAAATCCACCTCTCTTACACTTCCTATGTCGATGATGCAAAATGACCATTTTTACATCATTGACATAGGAAGTGTTAAGATATGAATGCGGATTTCTCCTATTTCAGGAGGAATTGAGAGATTTTTGCAAGACCATTCAAAAGTATGACTGGGTGTCTAGCAATGGAAAGCCTAATGCAAAATGGGTGGAGTGTCCCTTTAAACGTTCAATTAAGATTGACATGACTGACAGATTGATTGATTGACATGTGTGGGGCCATCAGTTGTGCCGTGTTGACGTCAAGTGGATAGACAGCTGACATTGCTGTTGGACAACAGCCAGAATTATATTTTTGGCTTTTAGCCTGTACGGTAGGCCTATACACACACACACACATACACACACACACACACACACACAGAATAATTAATGCAACAGCAGTAGTTGCAGTACTGTTTGGGTCATTCCACGCCAAATCAACAAGTGCCCGCGCACTTAGGTCTCAAAAAATTCTGAAAATATTACCAAGTGTACCCATGGTACTTAAGAGAAACACTGTAAATTTATTTGAATGTAAGATGTATACTCTCCGTGTTACAGCCAATTTTACTGGGGGAGGGGGGTGCCCATTTTGTTCACACTCTTTTTTTTGTCAAAGTTCACAAGCCCCTAGCTCAATAACTAAACCATGTAGGAAGCTCAAATTTGGCATGCTGGTACATAGATAGGAATAGTTTGTTGCTAAACTGTCAGTTTTGGTCTGTATGATCCTGCATCGTCATAGCATTCCCTCAAAGACGATACAAATTGTACTGGAGTTTTTGGCTGTGCTCTGTTTAGGCCTTCAGAAGACATAGTTGTGCCCAACATAGCCTCATGATTTTCCCCCCTTGTAGATACAAGTAGAAACACTCCCATAAAAATCTATAAATAGAAAGGAAACCCCATCAGTGTTTGACCAGAAGACCTCACAAGTCTGACAAATCATTTTGGGTATCATTTTCAGAGCACCAGAACACCTTGTGGGATTGTCCACAGATTTTTATTTTATTTTTTTCTTCATTCTCCATGAAGTCTTCTTTTTAAAAATGCCAATGAGACTTGTCTTATGTGATGTTTTCGTTTTTAATTTCCACCCTTAACATGGGCAAAATGCAAAAAGAGAGCAACATGATTTCGATAACATTTAATGTAAAGACTAAATAATCAAATGCAAATTTTGCCCAGACATGATCACCCGAGAGTCCTTGTGCAGGGGTGCAGGTATCCCTTTCAATTTCAATGATTTCAGGAGCGTTTAATGTGGGAGCAGGTTCGCACACCAAAAGAGACAGTAGGTCAGGCACACAGAGTCATGTTGTTACTTTTTTTGACCAGCAGATGGCAGCGGAAGAAACGCATAGAAAACATATTGCTCTGAATGTGCATGGTGCCCATGTTCAGGTTGTAAATTAAAAAAGAAAACATCACATAAGACAAGTCTCATTGGCATTTTTAAAAAGAAGAATTCATGGAGAATGAAGAAAAAAATAAAATAAAAATCTGTGGACAATCCCACAAGGGGTTCTGGAGCTCTGAAAATGACACCCAAAATGATTTGTCAGACTTGTGAGGTCTTCTTTTCAAAAACTGATGGGGTTTCCTTTCTATTTATAGCATTTTATGAGAGTGTTCCTACTTGTCTCCACAAGGGAAAAAAAATCAAGAGGCTATGTTGGGCACAAATATGTCTTCTGAAGGCCTAAACAGAGCACAGCCAAAAACTCCAGTACAATTTGTATCATCTTTGAGGGAATGCTATGACAATGCAGGATCATACAGACCAAAACTGACAGTTTAGCAACAAACTATTCCTATCTATGTACCAGCATGCCAAATTTGAGCTTCCTACATGGTTTAGTTATTGAGCTAGGGGCTTGTGAACTTTGACAAAAAAAAGAGTGTGAACAAAATGGGCACCCCCCTCCCCCAGTAAAATTGGCTGTAACACGGAGAGTATACATCTTACATTCAAATACATTTACAGTGTTTCTCTTAAGTACCATGGGTACACTTGGTAATATTTTCAGAATTTTTTGAGACCCAAGTGCGTGGGCACTTGTTGATTTGGCGTGGAATGACCCGTTTATATATTGGACAACCCTGAAGATATTTGTTTGCTTTGTGAGCTTCTTCAAATAAACCATTGCCCACATCAGGCAGTTCTGTTTCTTGTTCTTTACCAGTCCTGTCAAGTTTTGAAGTTTGGTTGGAGAGTTTTTTTGTTTTTTTGTTAGGGTGGGGTGGGGGGGGGGGGGGGGGGGTTAGAACCATCGTTATATTCCAGTCTAGGCCACCCGTACATGGGTCGTGCCCAGAGAAACTCGACACAGAAGAACAATCTCTCAGGGGGGAAATGCATTGGCCACAGTGTAGTACGGGGGCGTTGCCTGAGGACACGAGTGGATGGAAAATTAACTCCCTTGCGCATGGTCATTGGGTACGAAGGATACAATTTCCGTACTCCCTTGTGCATGGTCAGTGGGGGCGACACCATGATGGATAATTTCTGGCCAAATTAACGGCAGCTGTTGGTCAGCAGTAATTGCTGGGGGTAATTAAGGACAGCTGACAAACATTCATGCTGTCTATGACCTGTTCCACCCTCGTGGAAGTGGCATTGCATGCTTCCCTTGGTGTGTTCCATTATTCACCCTCTGTACTGTGTACCTTGTTTGAGTGCAGTGAAGTACCCTTTCCACCCTCCGCAATTCACGAGGCGAGTACATTCCGATTCCCGTTCTGTCTGATATACTTAACGGAAATGATGGTTGGTCGTGTGTCATCCGAGTTTACCAACCGCCAATATGCAATTCAACACGGAAGGCACTGTTCGTTATGCTGACACTTTTTAAAGTTACCCCTGCCTCTAATACACATGGCGATTGTCTTTGGAATCAAAACTATGCTGTTATCACAGAGATTCAACCGTTTGACAGATCTGACACTCAACTACGTCACAAACATGGCGGCCGTTGAGTGCGAAAAGTGTACAGTAACTCCACACTTCGAAAAATGGCCGTTTTGTGGTGTTATCTGGGTAATTTACAGTACACTTTACCGTCGCGATTAGAAATGGAACACCCTGCGTACCCAAACACAGTGCGGAAAGGGCGGACAGTACGAGTATTGGAACACACCACCTGATGCTTCCAATACTGACCGTAGAAGAAGAATACCATTTCCGTACTCCCCTCACCATCAATTCATACTACGCTGTTATAACGTGAGTAAAGGGCTCTGCATACTTCACGTGCGCACTTTGGCGCATTTGGCGCGAGAGCCATTAAAATGTGGCAGACCATTCATAGTCAAAAGCGCCATTAACAGGCTTTCGCTCGCATTTTCGGAAGTGCCCTCTGCTGTTCATGAGAGAAACGGCAGTATCTTTTGCAACTCGCAGCGTGAGTTCTACGGATGTATAAAATAGAAAGCCAAAAACGGCTGCTGTAGGGCTACTGAACGTCTGACTTGTGACTTACCACATTGAAACATAGATTTTTGTTGTAGCCTACATTGCCAGATCATTCCAAGACCATGTGAGAGCATTGTTCTGGCGGCAGAATTTATAAATAGATCGCCGAACACAACGTGCTTCTGAACAAAGTAAACAATTGTTTCACTGAACAACATTTAAGGGAGAAGATAAAATAACTCTCTAGGACATTTTATTATCCTCAAAATGATGCAGAATCCATTCTGTAGTAGCCTACAGTAGCTGTAGCCTCTCTTCGCAACTCCTGCTTTGTCTGCCTACCTGCATGGTCGCTGGTGGCGCACGGCAAGTTACAAAAAATGTGGGGTGCACGAACTCGCGCCGCGCCAGCCGCGACAGGGTCGTGTGACGTAATTTTGGGCCACATGACGGCGCGCTCCATCGTCGCGAGTGAGGTATGAAGGAGGTTAGCGCCAGTCACGACAAGTATGAATCCGCCTTAAGCTCTCCTATCTATCTATCTCTCCTTGGTCGTGCCACACTATTTTTCTATCCATCCCCTTTTACAACCATGGTCTGTGTCTGTGTGCCAGTGCCCCACCGGGAACTTAAAGTGAAGTGAAAGTGAAAGCCCATTGGCAAACTCCAACTCCCATTGTCATTGTGACACGGCACTCCACAGCACACAAGAGACCACTGCACACAACGAAATTCTATTTATGCCTCATCTGTTCAAGGGGGCAGCCCTCAGTGGGACACTTAAAGGGACACTGTGTGAGATTTTTAGTTGTTTATTTCCAGAATTCATGCTGCCCATTCACTAATGTTACCTTTTTCATGAATACTTACCACCACCACCAAATTCTAAGTATTCATTATGACAGGAAATATTGCACTTTTCATACATGAAAAGGGGGATCTTCTCCATGGTCAGCCATTTTGAATTTACAGAAATAGCCATTTTTAGCTGCAAAAATGACTGTACTTGGACCATACTAGAAAATATTAGTTTATTACTTCAGAATCTTTCATGAAAAGATCAAATTTGTCAATAGATAATTTTCAATTAGCAGCATAGTTGCAGTACCCATATTGGAAGGCACCCAAAGTATCCATATGTTGTTATATAAGTATCCTGATGTTTTACCAGTCTGTCATGGCAAGTGTCCTTACCTATGCTATCGCCTGTTGGGGAGGTAGTATTAGGAAGAGGGACGCGGGGCGCCTTGACAGGCTGGTGAGGAAAGCTAGGTCTGTGGTGGGCATGGAATTGGAGGACCTCACTACAACAGCCGAAAACAGGACACTGAGCAGACTGGACTCCATACTGGAAAATGACAGACACCCCCTGCACCCGCTTCTGGCCAACCAGAGGAGCGTGTTCAGCTACAGACTCCGGGCCTTACCCTGCCGTACAGACAGAGAGCCCTATCTCGCGCCAGTCGTAAAGTCTTCACGAAAAAAATGTGAAAAAAATGCCAACGCAAATGCCAACGCATGCATATCGTAAATCAACCACGTAGTTTTCAATGCATATCGTAAATCAACCACGAGACTGAAACCGTAAATCAACCACGAAACACGGGCAATATCGTGAATTCACCACGTCCTTGTACATTCTGCCTAGAATTTCCCCCAGAATTTCCCTCAGAATTTCCCACATTTTTTTCGTGAAGACTTTACGACTGGCGCGTGATACGGTTGGGACAGACTACGGAAGTCATTTGTTCCTAGGGTCATCCAGCTCTTCAACACCACACAGAAAGACACAATGAAAGAGATTGTCATTGGTGACTGGACAGCCTAAACCACCCCCACCCCCTCCCGATTTTTTTATCTCTACTGAACAGCTACACTTCACCCAACACCCACCCCCCCCACCCCACCCCCATGGAGCAATCGCCTGCACTACCTTGGACACTTTAAGGGACTGCTCAACACAGGACAATAAACTCACTACACCCCACCTCAGCTACCTCACCTATCCCCTGGGATAGCATCTGTGAACTATTTAATTCTGCAATTTATTCTTACTGGACTATCTCAACCACTGAAAAAGCTACTGTGAACTGCCGTATTTTTATTTTTTATTACTTTTATTTTTTAACTGAGGGACTTCTACAATGCACAATCATTAGAACTATTTTGGCTCTTTTATGTGTACTGAACACTTTTATCTTGACTTTTTGTGTATATGTATGCAACATGATGCCCTACAAGAACCTTGTGTGTGTGTGTGTGTGTGTGTGTGTGTGTGTGTGTGTGATGTGTGTGTGTGTGTGTGTGTGTGTGTGTGTGTGTGTGTGTGTGTGTGTGTGTGTGTGTGTGACAATGTGTGTGTGTGTGTGTGTGTGTGGGGAGGGGGGGTTAGAGAGAGAGAGAGAGAGGATATGTGTGTGTGTGAGAGAGGGGGAGAGGGAAGGAGGGAGGGAGGGAGGGAGAGAGAGAGAGTGTGTGAGGCGATATACTTTTACTGTGCATTTATGTGTATAAGTTCTTTGTGTACGTTTGGATTTGTGTATTTATGTAAGCTGACAGACACCTTAATTTCCTTCGGGATCAATAAAAGTACTCTACTACTCTACTCTACTCTATGTGCAGCCTTATTTTTACGCTGTCATATCTCTAAAAGTTTTGCAAGTTGTCAGATGATATCGACACACAAATGGACATCCCTGCTCTTCATATCAAAGCTGAGATCACTTTTCTGTCACAAATGGTTCAGTCAAAAAATGGACATATTCAGGCCTATGCACTGAGCTGTTCACACATTTTTTTCCCAAGTGAATGGGGTCACATCATAGGGATTTTAAAACTGCTCCCTCTGAAACACTTTTAAGAGTTGGCTTATGATCTTCACACAGTTTGTATTCAGAGCCAAGACCTCTCTGACAATGCCTTTACCTAGTTGATACCTAGTTAAAAACCCCAGGACAGGTCACCTCTCACTCTAACTGCCACAGTTTGTGACATCATCATCTTGACCATTCTACCATTCATTTCAATGAGGGGGAAAACTGAGGAAAAACAAGTCTGGTGAACGAATGAAAGGGGGTAGGCCAGCGAAAAATACACCACCCTGAGCCCTTTTCGAGGCGTTCGTTTTGGCACTCGAACCGGGTCTGCAACGATTCAAAGCCGCCATACTAATGAATGGCGCTGCAACGATTCAAAGCCGCTGCAACGATTCAAAGCCGCCATACGAATGAATGGCGATTCCCATAGGCTGAGGTGAATGGAAAAATGTAGAATAATAATAAACTATTGATGAACGATTAGTATGCTTTCCCGCAAGCATACTACAGAAACTGTTGGAGAACAATTAGTATGCTTGCTGGGGGCAAGCAGAGGCCTTTGGCAAGCATACTAAATAATACTATAGGACTATTTCATACATGGTAGACACAATCATCTGCTGTTATGAAGACATCTCTGTCATCTGGGAACTGTCCATTTGTTACCAGCGCAGTTGACAGGAATGAAAACCGTTCTTACTATCTGCATTTGCCAGAAATGCCTGCCAATCTGGTAACAAATGAATAGTTCCCAGATTTGGACTACACTACCAAAAATGCAGTTGCCAAAGATGTATTCCAACCAGAGGTGAAGTGCAGCTGTACTTGTACAAATAGACCTGCCAGATCTCGGTGCAAGTGTATGAAGGCAGAGTTAAAGTGCACACCTCTGTGCAAGTGCACATGCAATTTCTAAGACTGACCACTGACTGTTTTTGTATCTGTTCTCTGTCAGTTATTGTAGAGTGGAGTATTGGAATAAATGTTAGCCCTATGGTCTTCTGTTTGTTTTTTGAATGCAGGAAAAAAATGATGTTCCCCATAGTATTTATCATTATTATTAGTAGTAGTAGTAGTATTGATTTACTTTCTTCCAGATATAAAGTTTTTAAGTTGTGAATAAAATGATGGCTTGATTGAACATTTTGTACATTTCTCACAACAGAATAATCATTCTAAGAACTTCTTGTTCAATTGTGACTTCCTGCTGTTATCTGTGCACATGGTAAAATACGTTTTTCATAGTTTTCAGCATTTAATAAATGCTTTCGTCCACCATGCAATGGTTGTGTACAATTCTCAGCTTTTTCGTACATTATCAATTGCTTTTGTCATATCACTCAAAAAGCTTTGTCACTGAATGCATGAAACTATCGCACCCCCCAAAACATTTAGGCCCTAGATCATAGTTTTGTCATGCAAAATGATTTACCAAGCTGTCATAATGTGATGAGCACTGTATCATTTCCATTGGATTTTTGTCTATAAATGTGATCTGAATTGGTAAATTGCTCGCAGGTAAATATTGACTCTCTCTAATCAAAGGCAGTATAAGGGATAGAGAAAACAGGCATACAATACAACAGTAGGCACTGTACTGCATTATATTACTCTTTGCCTCATGTGACCTTTATAATTACTAGAGATGCACCGGATCCTGATTTTTAGGATCCTGCCGGATACCGGATCCACTACTTACAGTATTTCTCAATTGGCTTTGTACATTTCTCGAATCTCTCTCGCAATTTGCAAAACATAATATTCATTCTCAAAACAGCTTTAACAAATGGCAAAACACGGTGGATAACCTGCAAAACAGAGTCTCTTGCTCAAAACCCTTATTTGTCTTTCAAAAACCAAGTTTTTGTGTCAATGAACATATCAGCGCCAGCAGAATGGTTAGTCATTGTGTCATAGTGTATGGACAAGCTAGTCAAATCAATTTCTCATGTTGTCAATTGAATAGTACACTCTTGAGGATCTTTTCTGAAGCGAAATGTTGTTTAGATTGGATGGGAAATGTTGTAAATTCAGTTTTATATTACATTGATCAGATAAGATTGAGATAGTTTCATGCATTCAGTGACAAAGATTTTTGAGTGATATGACAAAAGCAATTGATAATGTACGAAATCACTGAGAATTGTACACAGCCATGGCATGGTGGACGAGAGCATTTGCTATATGCCGAAAACAATGAGAAACTGATTTGACCATGTGCACAGGTAACACCAGGAAGTCACAATTGAACAAAGACTTTTGAGAAACATTATTCTGTTGTGAGAAACGTACAAAACCAATTGAGAAAAACTGTAAGATCCTGCCGGATCCGGAACCGGATACCGGATCCCATGGGCGCAGATAGCGGGGGGGACGGGGGGGACATGACGTACCCAGATTTTCATTCACCTGGATCCGTCCCCCTCACCTTTTTGGAGAAAATATCTGATTTCTGCCTTTGCATTTTGCAATGTGTGAAATAGCGCCTCCCTTGACCATTCACTTTCATATATGACAAAAAAACGGTATTACACTATATATATATAAATCTATTTTTTTGATTGGCTGACAGCGACTGAAGTCCCAGATTTGAAGCGCCATAAACAGAGCTGGCTTGAAGTGGAGCTAAGAGACGTATTCACATTACATTTTTGGCTCAGTCCAGTTGCTTGCTTTTATAATTAAAGTTAATCTCGAAGATAGTCCCTTTCTTGCTAGCTATGATGTGGATTACAAAAACTGTGGAACGTGAATGATGGTGGTGGATACGCATGGATTAAAAGTTGGGATAAATACTGCGGTCAATACAACTTTTAAAAGGTCAATATGGGTTCATGTCCACTGTGACGCTGTTTGTAGCTTAGTTGCTGATGTTAACTGAAACTGATGTTAATTGTTCAGAAGGGCTTTTTGGTGTCTTTTGTCGTAGGCCTGTTTTCGAGTGAAAAGACAACTTTTTAGGGCCATGCCAGCTGGCAATCAAATAGGCTAGCCTAACGCAGGTAGCTGTCGTGTTCACTGTCCCTTGGTCTGTATGCTGTCAACGTCTGACTTCATTATTTTTTTCTGTTGGATGCATTTAGGCTACTGTGAAATGTTGTTAAGCGGTACTACAACGCAAACGTGGATTGTATTAAGTGGTGGCGTGTAGTAGATGCAATTGAAACGCAGCGTGGTAGAAAAATGACTGAGTACCTAGTAGCAAGGAGTTTGTCTGAAGAGCTCAAGATCACCATTTAAGAGCGCGGCTTTTATCAAAAATGTCTAATCTCTGGGGGAAACCTTATAGTTTGGCTTGGTTACCCGGTTTCTTGCTTTCCAATATCACACGCCCCAAAAACCGCGCCTGGATTGAAGTTGTGTTTTATATGCAATAGGCCACCACAAGACTGGTCGTCTTAAAATTTCTACAGCGATAAATCACACACTGTTGCATAGCCTGCTGTAGGCCTACATCAGTAGTACAACGTGAAATGTGTTGACACAGTTGTCCTGTTTAAAGGTTGAATTGGTTGGGAAAGCACTTGCTGATGGGATGGGAGAGGTGTGTTTAGAAGCGCGCACAGGGGCGGGGGAGTCTTGGTGGGAGGGAGACTCGTGCACATTCTGAGTAGAATCTGTAAAGCTGGAGCGGTTTAAACATTTGTTAAAAATATATTAACAAATGTTAATATATTAACCGTCTGACGGACGGTTGGTTGTGAAAATGTCCCCCATAGTTTTTAAAAGCTATCTGCGCCCCTGCCGGATCCTACGAAAGGGTTGAAACACATAGCCAACTCGCACACGTGGGCCCTTTTTATTACATTGGCGCAAACTATTTTTAAAACTCATTGGCTTACTGCCACACTGCCTTCAACGGCCGCTTTCAAAGGGCTTTCACTCCATGCAGCGATTGGGGTTGTGAAAGACTGACTGAAAAGCCTAGGCTACGGAAAAAGTAGAGATGCACCAGATCCTGATTTTAGGTAACTGCCGGATACCGGATCCACTGCTTAAGATCCTGCCGGATCCGGATAGTCCGAAAAACCCTATTATCCTGCCGGAACCGGAACCGGATCTTGGATCCTGTGCATCTCTAATAATTACGCTCCACGCAAAATTACAATATTTCCCTATAATTTCACAAGACAGTAAGTGCACTTTATACAGTATCAGTGTATTGTTTCAAATTTATTTGGCTTTACAGTTCTAGATTTTTTTTTCACATGGGCTTGCAAGACAAGTAAAAAGGGATGGTAGAGGGCGCATTTTGACACCTCAACCAGAGTTTGCTATTTTTCCTATTTTGCAACGAGAAATCCTATCAATAAATAGGTCATAATCTAAATGTATATCTAGGACAATCTTGTCTGGTCAATGTAATATAAAGTCGAATTTACAACATTTCCCATCCAATCTAAACAACATCTTGCTTCAGAAAAGATCCTCAAGAGTGTACTATTCAATTGACACATGACAAATCGATTTGACTAGCTTGTCCATACACGGACTACACTATGACACAATGACTAACCATTCTGCTGGCACTGATACGTTCATTGACACAAAAACATGGGTTTTGAGCAAGAGACTCGGTTTTGCAGGTCATAGACGGTGTTTTGCCATTTGTTAAAGCTGTTTTGAGAATGAATATTATGTTTTGCAAATTGCGAGAGAGATTCGAGAAATGTACAAAACCAATTGAGAAATACTGTACGTTGGCTACATAAAGATTACATGGTATAAAACATTAAGTAGGCTACATAAAGATAACATAGTTTGAAACCAAAAAATGATGAGATAATACTGTACATTTTTAATGGTTATTTTATTGAGATTAAACACAGAAATTAACAAAAATAGTGCTCGAATGGCCAGTCACAGACACAAGGTGAAGGACATTTTTTTAAAAAAAAATACTTTGGAACAAAGTAAAGTACACAAGCATGGAAGACAAAATTGTGTGCATGAACGTGAAACATGTAATCATGTATGACACACTTACAGTATAGAATAGACTCTAACTTCTTAGTATAAAATGTATGACTTTATAATATACATCACCAAAATAACCTGAATATCTGGGCTCAGACACCAGAGACCAGTAAAGCTCAGAAACACTTAAAAAGTGAAAACGAGAGTTGAAAAAGCCAACTAAATAACGTCACAATGGAGGCATAAGAGGCCACTAGGAACTGCTACTACCACAGAGCATGTGGTGATGATAACAAGGCAGTGGCATACAGGCAGTGGCATACAGGCAGTGGCAATCAGGCAGTGGCAATCAGGCAGTGGCAATCAGGCAGTGGCATACAGGCAGTGGTATAGAGGCAGTGGCAATCAGGCAGTGGCATACGGGCAGTGGCATACGGGCAGTGGCGTACGGGCAGTGGCATTCAGGCAGTGGCATACAGGCAGTGGCAGTGGCATCATGGGCGCAGATAGCTTTTAAAAACTGGGGGGGACATTTTCACAACAAACCGTCCGTGTGGGGGGGGGGGGGATTGGGCTATTATAATACCCTGATTATATAGGCCTACACTGAATATCGTTTTTTTATTATTAGTCGCCTATTCATCTTCCGCTAAATAGGCTAATTGTATTTGCTTTAGTAGCCTAGGTCTACTACATAAAAAAAAAAATCTTGAATAAAAAATTAAAACATCACAAATGTTTAACCGCTCCAGCTTCAACTCAGAATGTGCACGAGTCTCCCACCAAGACCCCGCCCCAGTGCGCGCTTCTAAACACCTCTCCCATCCCATCAGCAAGTGCTACTTTCCCAACCAATTTAAACTTTAAACAGGAGAACTGTCAACAAATTCACGTTGTATTAATGTACCCTAGGACTACAGCAGGCTATGCAACAGTGTGTGATTTATGGCTGTAGAAATTTTAAGACGACCAGTCTCGCAGTGGTTTTGCATGCAAACATAACTTGAGTCCAGGCGCGGTTTTGGGGCGTGTGATTGATATATTGGTAGGCTAAGCAAGAAACTGGGTAACCAAGTCAAACTAGGCTATATGGTCTCCTCCAGATTAGACATTTTTGATAAAAGCGACTTAAATGGTGATTCTTGAGCTCTTCAGACAACCTCTCTGCCACTAGGCTACTCGTCATTTTTCTACCACGCTGCGTGTCCTTCAGTTCACTCCACCACTTAATGCAATCCACACGTTTGCGTTGTAATACCGCCGACATTAATTGAACAATCCACAATCCATCGCCAACAATCCACAGTAAATGCATCCAACAGAATGACACCACCGCAATCATCATTCCAAAAATCCGTAAAAAAGACATTAAGTCCGATGTTCACAGCATAGGCCTAGGCTACAAAACAAGAGACCGACACGACAGCTACTTGCGTTGGCTTTGATTGACAGCTGGCATGGCATGGCCCTACAAAGCTGTCTTTTCACTCGAAAACAGGTCCACGACAGAGACAAAAAAAACCCTTCTGAACAATTAACTTCAGCAACTACAAACAGTGTCACAGCGGATATGAACCACAGACCTGTCTGTGATATCAGGGGCTGTTCACTCACGGAACTTCCTGTTAGCCACAATTGGCTAACCCTAACCACGGGACAGTGCAAAATGAATGGGTGTCAATGGAGTTTTTTACCATTATCATTTTTGTGATTTTTTATAATTTTTTGTCCTGAAATATTAATATTAAGTTCGAAGCTAGAAATAATAAGACCCCATTTGAGTAGCGTTTCGATTATTTTGCGCCACTAGATTATTATATACTGGGTCACAAAGCTCAATTTTTATGGGGCCAAACCCACCAAACCCATAAACATTAGCGCGATGCTAGCGAGTACAGGTTGAAATCTTCTAACCTGCTGTAAAACTACACACCTGTGCGATTTGTCAATACAGCCTATTGTTAAACAACAGTCATAGTGCTTACCAGGAATGTTTTGTTGATGATATTTGTGACTGGAAATCGCAGTAGCAATGTATTTAGCATGGGTTCCCCTTTCCATTCCATAAATTTTCCCACATGAAGGACTGGCCCACGCTCGTTACTGCATTATGCATGCAAAGCTAACTGGCTACAATGGGAACGAATGAGACTGAGCCTTCTCCCTGTTAGAGGTTCTCTGGTGATATGAACCCATAGTGACCTTACCTTAAAACGTTGTCTTGAAAGCAGCTAAATCCCAACTTTTAATCCATGCGTTCCACCACCATCGTTCACGTTCCACAGTTTTTGTAATCCACATCACAGTTAGCAAAAAAGGGACTGTCTTCGACATTAACTTTCATAACAAAAGCAACTGGTCTGAGCCACATAATGTAAATATGACGCCTGCTCTTCTCCACTTCCTGAATCTAGCCCTGTCAAAAGCCAATCACCGTGAGAAGCAAAACGTTTATGGCGCTTCAAATCTGGGACTTCAGTGGCTGTTAGCCAATGAAAAAAATAGATTTACTGCCATTAACTTCAATGCATTTGCTTAATTCTGCAATACCTCACCACACCATCGCAAGCATACAGATTCTATGTCGCTACCTGGTGTCACTGTTGAGCCAGCTGACACAGTGAGCTGACAGAGCCGTTTATAGAGTGTAATGCCGTTTTTTGCCACATATGAAAGTGAATGGTCCAGGGAGGCGCTATTTCGCACATTGCAAAATGCAAAGGCAGAAATCAGATATTTTCTCCATAAAAGTGAGGGGGACGGGTCCACGTGAATGAAAATCTGGGTACGTCATGTCCCCCCCGTCCCCCCCGCTATCTGCGCCCATGAGTGGCATACAGGCAGTGGCATTCAGGCAGTGGCTATCAGGCAGTGGCAATCGGGCAGTGGCATACGGGCAGTGGCATACAGGCAGTGGCATTCAGGCAGTGGCATACAGGCAGTGGCAGTGGCATACAGGCAGTGGCATACAGGCAGTGGCATACAGGCAGTGGCAATCAGGCAGTGGCAATCAGGCAGTGGCATACAGGCAGTGGCAGTGGCATACAGGCAGTGGCAGTGGCATACGGGCAGTGGCAGTGGCATACGGGCAGTGGCATACAGGCAGTGGCAGTGGCATACGGGCAGTGGCTTACAGGCAGTGGCATACGGGCAGTGGCGTACGGGCAGTGGCATTCGGGCAGTGGCATACAGGGTTGCGTTTCTCAAAACAATAGTTGCTAGCTAGTTAGCAACTTGGGTAGTTGTTATGGGAACCAACAAACAAGCTAACGTATTTATAGCAATGCACCCCAGTGCGTTTTTTTCCTACATACTCAGACCACTGTGCTGTAAATGGACCAAAAAGTGGACCATCAGAAAAAGAAGTATGTTCTTTTCATGCATACACTGTGACTTTATTTTCTGTTCACACCAGGCTCTGTAATGTAAAGCCTTACTTACTTGTTTATATCACCAGCAACACTTGTGAAAAAGGCAGCGATAGAAAAAATGTATTGTGAATGGTTTCATATTCAAGGCCCGTGCAAAATGCAGCAGAGGCAAAGTAGCCAAAACTCAAAACTCAAGAAGAACAGTGCTGTATGTGTGAGATGCTGCAGCACGCACATCCCAAAAAGAAAAAAAGAAGAACAAGTTTTGCGGGAGCAGGATATAAAGGAGCGCATAAGGAAAAAAGAAGAAATATCCGTCCACCACAGAAGCTCCCTTTTGAAATATCCGGCCACCACAGAAGCTCCCTTTTGAAATATCCAGCCACCACAGAAGCTCCCTTTTGAAATGAAGGCAAAGTCTACGTGTCGGAGCAACAAAAAGTGGTAACAGAAATGGTCTCTAGTTTGTCGAAACGTGCCACTTTTTCACTTAATAAATCACAGCTTCTGCAGAGTGTGGATATGTCTTGTCTTTCCCTTCAACGCTCATAGAAATGTCTTGTTTTC
>NW_026946002.1:0-2500 GCF_034702125.1 Engraulis encrasicolus
GTGTGTTCTTGTTCTGCTAGGTAGAACTAATAGAAATAAAGTCAAGAGTAGCCACGAGCATAACGTTGCGACCAATGTACACTGTACACGAGAGCTGCCAAAAACTTGCGTAGGCCTGCCGTTAACTTGAAAACAGGCTACGGGAAAGACAGACACCAGCCCTTCTGAACAATTATGAACCCATCCATGGGTGAGCGAGTCAACCCGTTCCTAAGCCGAAAGCTTCATCAACAACCAAACATGTTACAGCGGACAAATATAACCTTACCTTAAAATGCTGTCTTGACCGCAGAAATCCCAACCTTTCACTTAATCCACACGTTTTCAAAATCATTGTCCACGTTCCCGTTTGTAATCCATATGATATCATAGCTAACCAAGGCATATTGTGCTGCCATTTAGCTATTCTGTTAAACTAACTGACGGTGTGTGGTTTGTGTTATCTGCATATTATTCATTCGTTTCTTCACGATATGTCCCAAAGTTCTACTCCATGATTTGTCCACATCCAAAACATCCTGAAAACGTTGATTGTAGTTTGTGTGTTGTCTTCGAGATTATCATAAAAGCAACTTCAGTCAAAACTGTAAACATCACGTCTGCCTGAGCTCTACTTCCTGAATCCAATGTTAACGTAAGGTGTCAGATCGCGTTATGATTCATCAACTCATCTGTCAATCATATTTTCCGGCGCACTATTGGTATGAGCATAATCATAATGTGCTTCAAATTAAAAAACAGATTCGCTGCCATTGACTCCAAGTCATTTAGAAATTGTGCTTCATTTTCTGTAGTGCCATGTTTCACCATCGCTGTTAAACAGTGTTTCTCCATAGCCACTGTGGTGTCGCTGTTTAACCAGTTTTATCAGAACCACCGATAGCAGACAACACAGACAGCTGAATCACGATAACAGAAGAAGGGTTTAAATTCGGATGTCGCGTTTATGGCTTTTATATTGGTAAGCCATGCTTCAAGTGCTTAGGCCTACATGAAGAACCGCCTCTGCCATTCACTTTTGTTCATTTGTGTGAACCTTTTTTTTTGGCATAATGCCGCCTAATTTTGTTACACAGTGTATGCAAGGATAAGGTCTTCAAGCCTCTCTTACATAGGGGTCGGACAGGGGGATTGCAGTGGTGTGCAGGATTTATTTTATTATAATGACATTATAGGATTATACTTTCCTCTATATTTGTTAGACTTTTAGATAGTTAGTGTGGCAATGTTAACATTAGAATGAAATAGTAGGCTATGGTGACAAGAAGACAAACCTACATTGTATAGAGCTCGAAAGTCCCGCCCCTTAGTTCCGCGTTTCACGGGACCTAAGCTGACCATCTAACAACATGGTAGAGAGTAAATATCTTCTGATCTCAGTCATGATATGCGCTGGGCTACAAATATGCTGTTTAAAAGGCTAGATAAAGATTATTCATGCAGAAGTATCAATGTTTTTTTCCGAGGCCGTCCGCATGAAAAATGTGAAGAAACACAGCTTTCTAAAAAGTTTGGGGGTTCGTACGAAAAATTAAGCAAAAATATCAGAAACAACATATATGGACCTCGTGGCACAACTCGAAGGGGATCGAAATATCATTTTAATACCGCCATTGGATTACATGCTACGATTTTCGGCTAAAAACGCCGTTGAGGTCCCATGAAATCGGGGGAAGTGACGTCACTTTCGAGCTCTATGGGGGTCGTAAATACTTTCAGCTGGGGGAGAAACAAAACATCCCAACAACTCATGTATTGACCAGATGTTTTGTGTCAGGCCTACTCAATGATAGCCTCGCGAGCCATCCTACGCACTTCCGCCATTGGATTGGCTCCACTACGGTAGTCTGGCCGTGCTTCTCTGTGGAGTGCCTGGAGCAGTAGAACGCGCCCCCCCCCCCCCCCCCCCCCCCCCCCAGAAAACAGCCAATAAGCGAAAGGTGGAGGACGCTTGTGACAATGACGTACACATCTGCGCCAGAGCCATTGGTCTGCGCTATCTTGTTGTTGAGTAATTGGCTGAGAGGTGTCCAATAATTTCAAACCACAACTGAGTGCAAACTTCCTGCTTTCTATAATCGCTTCAGAGCAAACAAATGCCAGACCATAAATACAAAATGAAATGGTAGTATTATGGGATGGTCAGGACCAGGCCTACTCAATGACCCATGCTGATAAACAAACACCAAGGAAAGTGTCACCTCACCCCCTGGGCGGGGGTAGGGTTGCAATGTATAAAGGCTTGTGGTTCCTGTTTGACCTCAGAGTTGACTTGAGATGGGACTGTGAAGTTCTGTTTTAACTGCTCTCCGGCCGTTATGAACCCCTTAAGAAGCGGCTTTATAAATGTATTGCTACCAGTATGGTACTGACCGAGTCATGGTGCATTACTAAAAGGGCCTGTGCTGTGTTGTAGTGCATAGTATTGTAGTGCTATGGTAGTTACATTTCAATGGCTATTACAGAGTGCCACTGGAGGTACGGCGCGCATTAAGGGGCT
>NW_026946002.1:5000-23149 GCF_034702125.1 Engraulis encrasicolus
TTGCTGGAAATCCCCGACACCCGAGCTCGACAGGGAACACCCACGTCTGCCAGCCCTTGTCTCTGCAGTCCTGGGCTAGCTGCTGGTATTTTGTGGCTTTCCATTCATGTGCCTCGTCACAACCCTCCTCCCATGGCACTGTGAGCTCCACCAAGATGACTTTCTGGTCCTTAGCAGACCACAGCACTATGTCTGGGCGGAGGGTTGTCTGAACCACGTCCGGAAATTGCAGTTTCCTCCCAAGGTCCACCCTCATCTCCCAGGAGCTTGCGGTGTGAAGGATATTCGCCCTCGTCCTCTCAGTGGTCAGTCTCGGCTTAGCTCCCTCCGTAAGGAAGGTGATCGTTCTCTCTGGGGCTGTGCTGGCTGGTCTCTTCTTCACCCTCTCACGCTCCATGGTGTCAGCAAGGGAACGCAGAACTTTATCATGGCGCCACCTATACCGACCTTGGGTTAGGGCTGTTCTGCACCCAGACAGTATGTGCGCCAGCGTCCCTTTCTGCTTGCACAGCTTGCAGAGTGGAACCTCTCTCAGCCCCCATAAGTGCAGATGCACTGGTGAAGGGAGGGTGTTGTAGACAGACCTCAGGAGGAAGGAGATTCTGTATGGCTCCAGACGCCACAGGTCTCTCCAGGTGATCTTGCGCCTGGGCAAATCCCATTTTGTCCAGGCACCCTGGGAGCCTTGTTCGACTGCCCTGGCCATACGCTTCACCTCTGCATGCACCATCCCCCGTCTGGTCTTTGAGTTTGCCTTTCCCCATGTTTGGAAGTGGCCAGAGCCAAGGCCTTGCCTGTGGACATATTGGTTGCCAACTATGTCTCACGCCTGTAGAGAGCTCACTGCCTGCTCCACAGCTGTGTTGGCAGCCCACTTACGCCCCGACCTGGTTGTGACGCCTGCTTGGTTTACCAGGTCATCCCTGGAATCCCTCAGGCTAGGGAGGGCTCTGCACTTTGCCACTTTAAACTCCTCGACCACGGATGACAAGGGGAGTTGCAGTTGCCCAGACCTGATGTAGAGGCCCACTGAGGAGAAACTTGGGGGGATGCCAAGCCACCTCCGTACGTGCTTGCTGGTTTTCCTCTCAATGGCCTCGACAGATGACATAGGGAAGTCATAAACTGTGAGGAGCCAGAGGAGCCTGGGCAAGAGTCCATGCTGGTACAGCCAGGTCTTGAATTTGCCCGGGAGTAGAGATTTCTCGATTTTCCTCAGCCATTCCTTAGTCTGCCTTACCGCCTCCGCAACATTTGCTCCGTCCGACAGTGATGCGTTGAACCACTTCCCCAGGCACTTTATTGGGTTGCCTTCAATGAATGGGATGGGCTCACCTTGGACTTGAAGGCTGAACTTGCTGGTCACTCTGCCCTTTTTGATGACCATGAGCCTGGATTTTCTGGCTTTAAACAGCATCCCAGCCCAGGAGGCTACACTTCCCAGCATCTCCAGCACCCACCTTGCTTGGACGTGGGTCACGGTTGTTACCGTGATGTTGTCCATGAATGCTCTCAGCGCTGGTTGGACTATTCCAGAGTCCAGCGTTGGGCCCCGGGTTATGCCCTCGGCTGAGGATATCAACAGATTCATTCCCATGATGAATAAGATGGGGGAGATGGTCCATCCTGTTGGAATTCCCTTTTGGAGGTCTAACCAGTTGGTAGTGAAGAGTGCAGATGTAAATCTCAGTCTGAACCCGGTGAGGTTGCCAGAGATCAGGTCTTGTATTGACGCTAGGATGTAGTAGTGGTTGAGCCCCTCTTGGATGAGATTGTGAGGTATTGACCCGTACGCGTTAGCGAGGTCTAGTCACCACTGTCAGGTCGCTTTTCTTCTTTTTCGCCTCCTGGATCAACTGGTTGATCATTGAGGTGTGTTCTAGGCAGCCTGAAAAGCCTGGGATACCACCTTTCTGGATAGACGTGTTGATGTAGTGATTCTGCGTCATGTAGGAGGTGATCCTTTTTGCCAGAACGGAGAAGAAGATCTTGCACTCCACACTTAGGAGAGATATTGTTCTGAATTGGGCAATTGCAGAGGATCCCTCCTCTTTTGGCACAATACATCCCTCAGCCAGTTTCCAGCTTGCTGGTATTGTGCCCTTTGCCCAGATCTTCCTCAAGATCTTCCAGAGTCTCTTGAGTAGCTTTGGACATTTTTTGTACACCTTGTAAGGTATACCACTGGGGCCGGGGGCAGATGCTGATTTGGCCTTGCGGACAACGTCCTGAACCTCCTGCCAGGTAGGTTCTTTTGCGTTCAGCGCGATGGTTGGTTTTGCAGGCCTCAAGATGTTGCGATTGGCATCTAAACCCCGGCTTCTGGTAGGGTCGCTGTGGGCTTCTGCAAGGAACTCTTCAGTCTCCAATTTAGAGCTGGAAAGCGTACCAGATTTCTGCTGTCCCAGAAGCGCCTTGGTGAAGCTGTAGGGGTCTTTAACAAACTGGGCGCGCCGCTTCTCTTTCTTACGCCTCTGCTTTCAGAGGTTTTCTGCTCTCCTGAGCTTACACAGCTGTTCCCGGAGCTTGCTTGTTAGATCTTTGATCCCCTATTTCTCAGGTGTTGAACTGGTCTTGAACAGCTTGTTTAGTCCCTTTATCTCACCCCTCAGGCGGCGAATTTCCTTCTCCCTCCTGTTCGGTTGCTGCTGTGGCTGTCGTTGGCCTCTCCGCTCCACTGTGCCGAATCTCTCCTTGGTGAGGTTGTATACAATGGCCGTGGTTGCATCGATCTTTCTGTGTACTGGGCCTGATGAGGTTGCTTCCAGGATCCCTTCCAGGTCATCGTCGAGTTGCGACCAGGCATTGTTATCTGCCATCTTTGGCCACTGGATTCTTTCTCTCCTTGCAACTTGGAGTGGTGTTGCTGGAGAGGGGTTCACATGGGTTGGTCTCTGGTGTTCGGGCTCCTCAGGTGCTGAGAGATCTTGTGGTGTGCTTCTCGGCTGTGGATCTCCATCGTCTGACCAGAGTTGCTGGTGTCCCACACCTTGACCTGCTCTGGTGTTGCTTGAGCCCTCTGGTGCTTCTGCAGACTTTCCCGCAGTGGCACCTAACAGTGAACTCCTCTCCTTGTCAGCGTTGTTTGTTTAAGCTTTCTGAATACAATACACAGACATGGTTAGTATGTGGTACATTGGGTCATATGTGGTATATCAGGTCGGTCTGAATACAATACACAGACATGGTTAGTATGTGGTACATTGGGTCATATGTGGCTCAGGATTTTTTTCACTTTAATCCCTGCTGATTGTATTCATTCGGTACAGCACTGTACCGTACCGAAATAGAATGCACCGTTACAGGCTTAACAGCTAAACTTCAGTTGTGGTCTGTAGCGCAGCAATATGCATGCGCCGCCCAGTGTTCTTCTCCGAGCTGCACAGTACAGGGCACAGCTGACACCACGCTGAAATATACAAAAGCAGATTCCAAAAAAGTTGAGACACTTGGTATTTTGTGAATAAAAGCAAAGTGCTGCCCTTTTCAAAACATTCAATCCATGCATAAGATTGCCAATAACACAAGGTCAACATATCAAGTGTTAATTCCAGCAAAAGTATTGATTTGAGGAAAATATGTGTTCATTAACTCTCTGGAGTCTAAGATCCCGCTGGCAGGATTTTTGACACTTCTTCAAAAACACATCTGTAACTCTGAGTTTTTGTCATTCAAACATATACAGTAAGTGGCACCATTGCGAACTGTGAAACTTTTAGTTTTCAAATATATATGTTAACATAAAATTGTATAGCTGGCCTTTTTCAATGAAAATGAAAAGAAGTTTTAGATTTCCTGTACTCTGTACTCAGCAGCAGCAGCCTCCTGAGTCACACCTATCACTATTCACATGTTAAGTACCGGCTGTTTCATAGGCTGCAGAGGTGCGAACACTCCCCATTCAGCCAGAATAAACAAAGCCATGCTTCTATTCTGCGCTCCAAAATGAATGAAATGAATGAATTAACACTTGATATGTTGACCTTGTGTTATTGGCAATCTTATGCATGGATTGAATGTTTTGAAAAGGGCAGCACTTTTCTTTTATTCACAAAATACCAAGTGTCTCAACTTTTTTGGAATCTGCTTTTGTATATTTCAGCGTGGTGTCAGCTGTGCCCTGTACTGTGCAGCTCGGAGAAGAACACTGGGCGGCGCATGCATATTGCTGCGCTACAGACCACAACTGAAGTCTAGCTGTTAAGCCTGTAACGGTGCATTCTATTCGTACCGAACCGTACCGAAAAGACCTTCGGTACGGTACAGTGCTGTACCGAATGAATACAGTCAGCAGGGATTAAAGTGAAAAAAATCCTGAGCCTGAACTTTTTGGTGCGTCCACGCGCCTTCACTGTCCTAAAAAGATTCTGAAACTTGAGGACCCAGGTCTGAGAAGAAGACTGGGCGCCGCATGCACACTGCTGCGCTAAGAGAGGCGTGTATGAGAGGTGGCCTTACTACAGTGTCCTGTGTGAGGCGGTGAGAGGTAATTATCCCTTCATGGTGTAGCTACTGGTGGAACATGGAGCAGAAATCAACAGCAGAGACGAGATCTTTGAGACCAGTGCTCTCGACAAGGCAGTTGAAGACTGCCATAAACTGCCGTGTCTGAGGATGTTACTGCAGCTGGGAGCTGATGTTAACTGCAACAGTAGGACTACTCTCATCCGTACCGTGTCTTAAACAAGAAGTTGCCCATAGCAACTTTGAAAACATCCTACTGCTGCTTGAAGGAGGTGCCAGTGTGAATGCGGTGACCCATAATGGGGACAATGTGACGTAGTGGTTAGTGTGCTATCTGAAAGAGGGCTTAGATAACGAGGACGCTGAGAAGGCAGCTGCCGTCAGACGATATTGCTCTCGAATAGCAAACATGCTATTGGACCAAAGGGCTCAGATGTTTGCAGGAACGGGTGACTGGAGGAGTATTATTACCAGCCCCTCTCACTCAGCAAACTATGCAGGCGGTTCATACGCCAACTGCTGGCCCCGCTTCCACTGGAATCCAAAGTATTGTTGTTGCCCCTCCTCCCATTGCTCCAGGACTTCCTGATTCCAGACAGCTCCGCGGTTAATGGCAGCAAGAGCCGCTGTGATTGGTCCTCTCGACCAGGCTGCTCTGTGCTCGAGAACAAATAGCTACTTCCTTGTTCTAACCTTCACTGAGCTACAGACTACGAAATGTTAATTAAATAAGTTCCTCATGCTTTGTAGCTTCATTTATTTACACGAACCAAAGACAACACGAGCACTTGCAAGCAGACAGGGCTGTAGTCAAGTCCACCTTTGTAGAGTCCAAGACAAGTCCAAGACCAGAATAGTCAAGTCCGAGACAAGTCCGAGTCAAAAGAGTATCGAGTCCGAGACAAGACCGAGTCCAACAAGATTCGAGTCCAAGTCAAGTCCGAGTCACATGTCGGTCAGTGTTAAACAGTGAAAAGGATGAATGTCAATTATGAGAATGTTTGAAGGTAACCTTTATGCCATGGATGTGAAGACAAACATTTATGTTTTTGGATTTCAAGCTCCACTCTAGAATTTAGCCAATGCTCTGAACAAAATAAAGACAGACCTGGTCGAGTCCAAAAGCTTAATTTGGCAAGACCAGTGTCCGAGTCCGAGTCCAATTGATGGCGAGTTCAAGACAAGTCAAAGTCCATAAAAAATCGGACCGAGTCCGGACTCGAGTACTACAACCCTGCAAGCAGAGATGTGGACTTGTGACTTGTGACTCGGACTGACTTGTGACTTGAGTCACAAATGACTCGACTTGAGACTTGACTTGCCAATATTAGGAGTGACTTGTGACTTGACTCGACTTGTACGCTATTGACTTGAGACTTGACTCGACTTGACAGTTTTAGCTTGCAATGACTTGCAATTGTGCTCCAAGTCAATGAATATATATATTTTTTTGCATTTTGTGTGTGAAAAAAATGCATGAAAGAAAGAAAAATAAATGATTTACCTTCAACCATAGTCAAAAACCATGCTAAAAAATATATATGATCAATTGTGGGTTGCATGGTCACCCAAACAAACATGAAAGCTTGTCTGCAGCCGTGCTGTAATGGTTAGGGAGTTGGGCTGGAGATCACAGAGTTGCAGGTTTGAATCCCACCCTTAAACCCACCTCTTCCTACATCTCCATCCATGACTGAAGTGCCCTTGAGCAAGGCACCTAACCCAATATTGCTCAAAGGACTGTCACCAATATATGCGTTGGATAAAAGATAAAAGTAATTTAATGAATAATTATAAACCGTGGTAAAACCATGGTTAGTTTTCAGAGTAAAACCATGGTTCAATTTATAGTTAAACCTAGTAAAACCAAAATCCAATGCCTAACCATGCTCAAAAAACTGAAATCATAGTATACCATGGTACCAGTGATTTTCGGGACATGACTGGCGAAGGGGGACATGCAAAGCAGTGTGGAGAGGTAATGAATTTATGACCAAAGGTAATTGTCAATATTGCACATATAATACAAGGTGACTTGTTAATGACTTGGAAAAAATAAGACTTGGACTTGGACTTGACTTGGCTTTGGCACGACTTGGACTTGGACTTGACTTGACTTGGCTTTGGCATGACTTGGACTTGGACTTGACTTGGTCAAATGTGTCGTAACTTGTGACTTGACTCGGACTTGATTGGAAGGACTTGAGACTTACTTGCGACTTGCAAATTAGTGACTTGGTCCCATCTCTGCTTCGAAGTTACGATGCTGAAGTTAAATCGGAACAGTAAATAGTGTTTCCATACTTCATTCTGCTTTGTGCAACCTGTTTTCGACAATGAGCTTCTTCCTTGTTCCAAACTACTGCGGTGGCTAGTGCAATCAAAAATACAGGTTGACGTTTATTACATGTTTCATTTCCATTGTTGTTGAGTCTGTGTAGCTGTGTAGCCGTGTAGCTACAAGGCAAAAGACATGTATAGTTTACTCCTTGTATTGAAGGTAGTTTGAATCCTCACAGCGCAGACCAGATCGAGCAAAAATCAAACTGTCTGCGTTGACCTCTGGGCGACAGGCGGCAAAGAGAGTATACACAGCCCTCAAGGGGGTGAAATGAGATTCAGCCATAGACTCCTAACCTCCTCAAAAAGACAGGCCCGTTCACACTTTGCTGGAAAGACTCAACTACATCATAACAGCATTGCTAAGACATTAAAGAGAGCCTTAAGTAACAGGTAAAGACTTCAAGATAAAGATCACTGCCATTTTGAAGACAATACAGGTTTAACATAGTCTTTGTTAAGGGTTTATAACTATAAATGTCCATAAAACAGTATAAAGCGTGAGTCCTCATAAGTTATTCCAATAGGCCATTGGGTAAAACTGCACTGATGAATAAACCAGTGTTGTTGTTGTTCATGATTCTACGTGATTGTTCACTTAGGCTGTTGTTTCTCATCAGGATGTAGCTATGTTGATGCCTCAACAGCTTATTTACATTTTATTGATTAATTGATTTTTATTGATTTAAATGATTTACCTTCAACCATAGTCACAAACCATGCTAAAAAATATATGATCAATTGTGGGTTGCATGGTCACCCAAACAAACATGAAAGCTTGTCTGCAGCCGTGCTGTAATGGTTAGGGAGTTGGGCTGGAGATCACAGAGTTGCAGGTTTGAATCCCACCCTTAAACCCACCTCTTCCTACATCTCCATCCATGACTGAAGTGCCCTTGAGCAAGGCACCTAACCCAATATTGCTCAAAGGACTGTCACCAATATATGCGTTGGATAAAAGATAAAAGTAATTTAATGAATAATTATAAACCGTGGTAAAACCATGGTTAGTTTTCAGAGTAAAACCATGGTTCAATTTATAGTTAAACATAGTAAAAGCAAAACAATGCCAAACCATGTTCAAAAAACTGAAATCATAGTATACCATGGTTGATTTTCGGGACATGACTGGCGAAGGGGGACATGCAAAGCAGTGTGGAGAGGTAATGAATTTATGACCAAAGGTAATTGTCAATATTGCACATATAATACAAGGTGACTTGTTAATGACTTGGAAAAAATAAGACTTGGACTTGGACTTGACTTGGCTTTGGCACGACTTGGACTTGGACTTGACTTGACTTGGCTTTGGCATGACTTGGACTTGGACTTGACTTGGTCAAATGTGTCGTAACTTGTGACTTGACTCGGACTTGATTGGAAGGACTTGAGACTTACTTGCGACTTGCAAATTAGTGACTTGGTCCCATCTCTGCTTGCAAGTTACGATGCTGAAGTTAAATCGGAACAGTAAATAGTGTTTCCATACTTCATTCTGCTTTGTGCAACCTGTTTTCGACAATGAGCTTCTTCCTTGTTCCAAACTACTGCGGTGGCTAGTGCAATCAAAAATACAGGTTGACGTTTATTACATGTTTCATTTCCATTGTTGTTGAGTCTGTGTAGCTGTGTAGCCGTGTAGCTACAAGGCAAAAGACATGTATAGTTTACTCCTTGTATTGAAGGTAGTTTGAATCCTCACAGCGCAGACCAGATCGAGCAAAAATCAAACTGTCTGCGTTGACCTCTGGGCGACAGGCGGCAAAGAGAGTATACACAGCCCTCAAGGGGGTGAAATGAGATTCAGCCATAGACTCCTAACCTCCTCAAAAAGACAGGCCCGTTCACACTTTGCTGGAAAGACTCAACTACATCATAACAGCATTGCTAAGACATTAAAGAGAGCCTTAAGTAACAGGTAAAGACTTCAAGATAAAGATCACTGCCATTTTGAAGACAATACAGGTTTAACATAGTCTTTGTTAAGGGTTTATAACTATAAATGTCCATAAAACAGTATAAAGCGTGAGTCCTCATAAGTTATTCCAATAGGCCATTGGGTAAAACTGCACTGATGAATAAACCAGTGTTGTTGTTGTTCATGATTCTACGTGATTGTTCACTTAGGCTGTTGTTTCTCATCAGGATGTAGCTATGTTGATGCCTCAACAGCTTATTTACATTTTATTTATTTTGGATTTTTCTAGTAGCATCATCACGCACCACTCTCCCTCGGCATCAAGAACTGGCATTATTAGCTATTACCATGCTATCGGCACGTTAGAGCAACATCGCCACATTATGTAAGAGCAACATTGATAGAACCATGAATTAGCATATTATTACCACATTGTCATTGCATTATTAACATGTCATTAGCAGTCCTTTTTTGTTGGGGGGTGGGGGTGCATAACTGGCGTTATTGGAATGTTATCAACATATTATTAGTATGTTATAAGGGGTTATTTGTCATTGGAGGACACATCTCTATCACCTCATCATCTGAATTAAGGATAATGAACAATTTAGACCACATTTGCAATTCTATACAACAGGCGCCATCTTGGAAAATGGCCACCATTTCAAATAGCAAATCAGGTGGATTTGATTGTATTGGTCTTGATCACATATATGCTGAATTTCATGTGTGTATCATAATTTGCTTGGTCAATTTGGTGCAATAAATCAATTTCTGGGGTCTTTTTGGTGGCCATCTTGGAAAATGGCCGTAATTTCAAGTAGCAAATCAGGTGTATTTGATTGTATTGGTCTTGATCACATATATGCCTAATTTCATGTGTGTATCATAATTTGCTTGGTCAATTTGGTGCAATAAATCAATTTTTGTGGTCTTTTTGGAGGCCATCTTGGAAAATGGCCGCCATTTCGAGTGGCAAATCAGGTGGATTTAATTATGCTAGTCTTGAGCACAAACATGTCGAATTTCATGCTTGTATCACAATTTGTTTGGTCATTTCTGTGCAAAAAATCAATTTCTGAGGTTTTCTTTGGCGGCCATCTTGGAAAATGGCCGCCATTTCAAGTGGAAAATCAGGTAGATTTAATTATGCTAGTCTTGAGCACAAACATGTTGAATTTCATGCTTGTATCATAATATAATATGTCAATTCTTTGCAATAAATCAACTTTTGGGGTATTTTTTGGCGGCCATCTTGGAAAATGGCCGCCATTTCAAGTGGCAAATCGGGTAGATTTGATTGTAAGGGTCTGAAGCACATACCTGCCAAATTTCATGCTTGTATCATAATTTGCACTATTCTTGCCATATTGGCCTTGTAGCTGTTCCACTAACTGTTGTGTATGCCTGTGTATGGAATTGTGCGGGAATGTGTATAGGCTGCAGTGGCATTGCTGGGTCGATAGGGGGCAAAGTTCCATACAACTCCACACACAGAAATGTCAGGTAGGGGGTTGTGAGGACATTTTACAAAAAGCTGCTGGGGGGTCATTTGGAAGTCAGAAAAGGGTGTTATAATGTTATGTTTACCAGGACATTGTAGGGGGTTATAAGCACATTTTACAAAAAGGTGCTGGGGGGTCATTTGGAAGTTAGAAAATGGTGTTATAATTTTATGTTTACAAGGACGTTTTCATGTCCTGATAAACATCGCCGTCCTTACAATGCTGGTGAAAAGTCAGGAAAATGTCCTGCTATACCACCGCCGCCCGCACACACACACACACACACACACACACACACACACACACACACACACACACACACACACACACACACACACACACACACACACACACATACAGACGCATACAAACATACAAACACACACACACACACACACACACACACACACACACACACACACACACACACACACACACACACACACACACACACACACACACTGAACACACAGGGATTGCAAGAGTTCCCTGTCCCACTTATTGAGGGCCCGAAGTGTGGGACTGTGTGTTCTGAAGTACAAGGTGTGAGATCTTCACAGAAACAGCTTGTAAGGTGCTGATATGGCCGTGCACCCACACACACACACACACACACACACACACACACACACACACACACACACACACACACACACACACACACACACACACACACACACACACACACACACATGCTTGAGCCCTAATAGTTTCCCTTGTGATGTGCACTCTTTGTAGAATATAGGATTTTGAATGTCACACTTCACATACTTTGTGCATGTGTGTGCGTGTGTGCGTGTGTGTGTGTGTGTGTGTGTGTGTGTACGTGTGTGTGCGAGCGTGCGTGTGTGTGTGTTTGTGCGTGCATGTGTGTGTGCACGCCTACGCATGTGTGTGTGTGTGTGTTTGTGTGTGCGTGCGTGTGTGTGTGTGCGTGTGTGCCTGTGTGCATGTGCGTGCGTGTTTGCTTCTCTCAGGGTGGAGCTTCAACGAGAGGCGGGCAAGTCCCTGGGCATCAGCATCGTAGGTGGGCGGGGTATGGGCAGTCGCCTTAGCAACGGGGAAGTGATGCGGGGCATCTTCATCAAGCACGTTCTGGAGGACAGCCCAGCCGGACGCAACCGCACGCTCAAGACCGGGGACCAGATCGTGGAGGTGAGCATACATTACACTACTTTACATTACATTAAAATACATTACATTACACTACACTTAATGTACAGTCATAATAATAACCGCACTCTCAAGACCGGGGACAGGATAGTGGAGGTGAGAATACATTACATTACATTATTCTACATTACATTACATTACATTATTCTACATTACATTACATTACACTATAATCAGGGGTGTAGTGGGCACGGTACGCGGGGGTACGCTGTCCACCCACTTCTCCTGAAGTGAGATTTTTTTTTTTTTTTTACATCTTCTGCCCATGTTTGAATACAAAAAGGAATCAGCACTCAGCAGTTTTGCAGGTGATTGACCAAACAGATGAAAACGGAGAAGCAATTTAATTTAAATATCCCCACTACTAGGGATGCAAATTATCGATTAATTCATTAATCATTAGTTGATAGCCTTATCGATCGACTTACGATTAATTGATAAGCGGCGTTTCCCCCCCGAAATCTCAATGTTTCTCAAAAAAACCCTACTAAATCTAAACATTTTAATTAAATATTGAGATAAAATATCTAATTTAAATTAATTCTATTTAAATTCTTTAATCCAAAGGTGATTTAAATATTCCCACTATTCACACCCCTCTTCACACACACTCTTCACCCATTTCACCTGGGATTCTTGTCAGTTGAATTGTCGATTAATTGCGATTAATGTTTTTTAATCGATTAACGCATTAATCGATTAAAGTCGATTAATCAATTAATCGTTTGCATCCCTACCCACTACAATACACCAGTGTTTCTCAACAGGGGTGCCGCGGGCCCCCCTCAGGGGTGCCGCAGAAGCGTGACTGATTAATAAATGATGTAATATAATACATATTCGTCTAAATTGATAAGTTAATGGTATTCAGTGGAATCTTCATCTGCCATAAATATAGGTCGCCCCAGTCAGCTGCAACTTCGAACGTAGGTCGTGTGACGTCTCCAAATGTGTTACTTTTCTAAGCTTGTGTGGTATAGGATGCGATTCCATGTTACGGCTTGTTGGTTTGGGGTGCCTTGACATTTTTCATGAATTAAAAGGATGCCTCGCCTAAAAAAAGGTACACTGCACTACACCACTGACTATAATAATACTCTAACTGCACACTCAAGACCGTGGAGCTGAAATCACATCACACTACAGCACACAAGTTTTCACTGCACACTGCACAAAACGAAACTGCATTTCATGCCTCACCCATGCAAGGGGGCAGCCCCCAATGGGTACGGGACGGTACCATTCTCAGGGTACCTCAGTCATGGAGCAGGATGGGGGAGAGCACTGGTTAATTACTCACCCCCACCAACCTGGCGGGTCGGGAGTCGAATCGGCAACCTTTGGGCTACAAATCTGACGCCCTAACCGCTTACCCATGACTGCCCTGCCCATGAATTACAACTGATGCCAGTAAATCTCTCAGTATGAGAAATAAGAGAGGAAACACTTTTCAAGCTACAAAAAAGAGTTTGTCTTCATCGAAACTTCTTTGACTAAGATGACCTGGATGATTTAGAATCTTCACAGACCCGTAAATTCAATACCAACTCTAATAAGCAGAGCAGGGGACAACTCTCTATTCAATTCAATACTTACTGTGGAGTACGAACAACTCTTTAAGTATTCCATATATTTTTTTCCCCAACACAACCAAGCACAGACATCAAATTGTTTATCTACTTTGCTGTGTGGAGTCTATTTTATCTTCCGCCAATTCAATACTTACTGTGGAGTACGAACAACTCTTTAAGTATTCCACATCCTTTACTCCCCAGCACAACCAAGCACAGACATTAAATTGTGTATCTTCTTTGCTGTGGAGTCTATTTTCTCCTCTCCTCTGCCTCTATTTCTGTTTTTGTGTGCCTGATAATTAGGCTGGTGAATATTATGGGCTGGCCAGTCTCTCTGTGTTTTTGTTACTAACAGCAACGGTGGTTAAAAACTGCACAGTCATTGCAATTAGTACGGAGCAGGAGTGCTGAGGAGTAGGCTTGCTTTGGGCTACAATCAAGGACAAATGTAAGATAGGGAGAGCGGAGTGGTTAAGGGAAGAGAAGAGAAGAGAGAAGAAAATGAGGTAGGGAGAGAGGGAGAGCGGATAAAAAGGAGAGAGTGTGGAATGTGTGAGAATGTGTGGGTGTAGTAAGGAAAGAAAGAGAGAGGAGATGAGAGGGAGAGAGAAGGAGAGGCATATAGAGAGAGGGAGGGAGAGAAAGGTATTCAGAGAGCGAGAGAGAGACGAGAGAGAGGGAGGGAGAGAGAGAGAGGGAGAGAGAGAGAGAGGGGAAGGGGATAGGTATTCAGAGAGAGAGAGGGGGCGAGAGAGAGAGAGAGAGAAGGGGGAGGTATTCAGAGATAGAGAGAGAGAGAGAGAGAGATCGAGAGAGAGAGAGAGAGAGAGAGAGAGATGAGAGGGAGTTTAAATTCTTTGTAAAAGAGTGTTATCCTCTTTGCTTGAGCAAGGCCACTACACAGCCCAAAGCTTAGCTGCCGGTTGCTGTAGTTGCTGCAGCTGCCACGGAACAACTTTACTCTGCTCACTTTTTAATTAAGACACAAATGTTTTGGGGAGAAACTCTCTGTGAACTGTGTGAGCACTTAATCTCTAATACAGAAGAGAAGACAGGAAATACATGTAAGACACACTCCGGCGTTTGCGAGAATGGCAGCAATGGTGTGTACTGTACAGTAGTAGCTCTGGGTCTAAAATGTTAAAGGGGTATGCCACTATTTTGGGGCTTAATACAGTTAAATTCGTTGGCCAGGGTTTATAGGTGGTAAAGTGTCTTATTTTTCATGTAAGCCGTTGTCTTGTTTTAAGACAAGTTAAAAGAGGGAGCATGTCACTAAGCTAGTGAAAGTCAATGGATCCGTGTAGCATGTAGCAATGGCTCTTGGCGCCATCGTGTGGCCAACGAGCATGCGTGGAACGACTGTATTTATTGTAATTCTGAATAAAAGGTTACATGACAGAGGAACGTGTTTAATCGGATTTAAAAGAGGAATAAACCACCCACTTTAATCGGACTTAAGTTTAAATCAGAATAAACTTAAATCCTGTTCGGTAAGTGTTTACATGATATTTTTAGAGCGGAATTAAGTTTTGATCAGATTTAAAGTGAGTTAAATCGGACTTAAGTGCCTCATGTAAACGCATAGATTGTCCGGTCACTTCACTGTCAGTGTGTCAGGGCTAAGATTAAGACTGTGCTTTCACACAGAATGTTATGTGAATATGACCTCAGACTCGACAAAAAACTTTCTAGAAAAAAAAGAAGGGAGGAAAAGAGAAATGATGAACATAAACAACAGGTGTGACTGAGGCATGTGACTGAGGAAAGATCATTTTTGGTGTTTGAAGGAGAGAGAGAGAGAGAGAGAGAGAGAGAGAGAGAGAGAAAGGGGAGGGGGTTGAATTCTTTGTCAAACAACTTTATCTTCATTCTCCGGGCAAGGTCACTTCTCAAAGCTTAGTCTTGCAGCTGTAGCTGCTGCTGACACTGAACAACTTGGCTAACTTTTAATTAAGACCTACATCTTTTGGAGAACCTCTCTTTGAACTCTGCACTCATATCAAGTCGTTTCCTCGTTTCATCTCTGTGTTACTACTATCCCATGAATACGGATAACTCTTTGCAATATTCTGGCAACAGTAAACTTGTTTACACAAGGACTCAGCTCTACGCGCTACTCAAGGCGTCCAGAGGAGCAGTGCACGGGGACATCCCTAAGGAACTGTTTTGCTTTCGTGGATGCAGAGCTGGAGCTGTTTAGAGAATCGAGCCTGATCTGCCTCACTGATTTTTTGTTGCTTACAAGAAGATATTCCATTTTATACTGTATATATCCGGTTTTCCTTTTTTCCCCCTCCCATTTTTTGGGGTGTGTGTTTTGGTCTTTTAAAATGTTTTCTGGTCGGTCGACGCCAAAACACAAGTACAGCCGACAGGTGCTGCTAAAGATTCGGAATGGTAAAATGTGTAATGTCCTCGACATGGAAACAGAAACACTGGAAGAGATGGGACTGTTATGCAGGTGTGTTGCCACCCCTCCCTACTCACCTACAGAGGCCTCTTGTACTCACAATCGTGCAATGTGTTGTACTTACAAAATGTGTTTGGCCGATTGTCTTCCGTATCGGTCCGTGTCAGAACATGTGTACAGTCGACACGAACTGTTGGAGATTCGTAATAGCAAATTCTGCAGTGTTTTGGATGTTAATATAACAGATACGCTGGAAGAGCTGGGACTGCTATGCCCTCGACCTGTTGCTACCACTCAGGCTGGAAGGCAGCGATGTCAGAGGAAAACGAAGAGAGGCAAGCGTGCAGGTGTCAAACTGAGGGAAAGGCTGGCAGCTAGTAAATCAACCCATTCAGTAGTGCCATCTAACATCCTAGCAACTGGACACAACAGAATTGATCACCTTCGACAGCTGTGGTCAATGAACGGAACAGTCAGTAACAACTGCTCCGTGTTTATTTCCACGGTAACGTGGCTGACGGACATCCTCCAGCCTGTTATACAACTACAGCGGCGGGCTTTACCAACTCTCATGAACGGATTTCAACGACTTCTGAACTTACCTACGAGACAAGAAAGCACCCTCTCTGTGGTGCGCATTTCTGTCTGTTCATGGGTTTTCGTATTCATTTACACAATGTCAGAGGTGGAAAGAGTACTAAAATACTGTACTCAAGTACAAGTACTGTTTCTCTGTTGAAAATGTACTCAAGTACGAGTAAATTTACCAGTCAAAAAATCTACTCAAGTAAAAGTAAAAAGTAAATAATTTTAAATGTACTTTGAGTAAAAGTAAAAAGTTACTTTTTAACAATCAGCGTTTTCTGCCTCTAGATGTGCAAGGGGTGCACTGGGTTAGAGTAAGAACAGCTAATGTTGACCTCCTCTGAGTTAAGTGAATCTCCATCGTCAGCCTCCATGTCAGCCATCATCGTTTGAGTGAGAGACAGGTCGCACGTGTCAACTCTTTATAAACTAGGCTAGAATTCTAGAGGCTTTTTGTTTGTTTTTACTCAGTAACGCTTGTGCTGTAAAATGTACCGAAGTACATTACTCGAAAGAAAATGTACTTAAGTAAAAGTAAAATTACAAATTTTAAAAAGTAGTTTAAAAAGTACAAGTACACAAAAAAGCTACTCAATTACAGTAACGCGAGTAAAGTAATTAGTTACTTTCCACCTCTGCACAATGTGTATGTCATGTTGGTGTGTCTGCGGTTGCGAATCCAATATAATCTAATCTGAAACTTTAAAAGGGAAAAAAGTTTACCAAACAAAACACTTGACTTCAGTGTTGCACTCTGAAGAAGGCAAAAGTCGAAACGCGTCTGTGCACAAATAAAAAACACCTTTTTTGTCCAATCCAATGTATTGCATTGTGACCTGATGTGATCTGAACTGATCTGTATGGGGGAAGGGGGTTGGGGTTGCAGTTAGATTTAAATATTAGTAAAAGTACGAGGTGGACATTTTTTCCATTATGCTTTCAAGTCCACAGAACGTCACAAGATTTTGCATTGTTTTGTGTAATAGCAGTATCGTTCCTGGTATCGGCAAGTGCTTGACGAGTACGAGTATAATGAGCAGTATCGGGTGCCGATACCGATACCAGTATCGGTATCTGTGCATCCCTAATCTGAACTGATCTGTATGGGGGAAGGGGGATTGGGGTTGCCGTTAGGACCAGAGAGAGTAGAGAGAGAGAGGTTCCATTGGCCCATTGTTTCCTGGTTCTATTATTGGGGGGGGGGAATCCCCCTTTAGGCAGACTTAGGCAGACCTGAGGACTGTTCTATTCAATGCTAGGAGCATTATGACACGCCCCTTTAGGCAGACCGGAACCTGGTCACATTAGGTGCCCATAGAAACCTATTATGTTGGCATATCTCTATATACTTAAAGAATCTCTGGTTAGGACAGAGGAGCCGTTGAAGGTTGGGGGAGGGGTGGGCACTGGGTAGCTTATCCCCTCTGTGGGCTATAACTCAGCCGCTCCTCGGGACGGCCTTGCACCTGCCCTCAGCAAGTGAAAAACAACTCCAGGGGTGCATTCCAATATGCGACCTTGCCTCCTCCACTTGTGCTTGTTTCCTCGCCCCGCCTTCTGACCCCTCCTCCGTGGAGAAAACAATAAAGTTTCGTAGCTGTCAGCCTAGCCACAACAACTTTTGAGGGACTGTTTTTCATATTGAAAAAGATATTGAAATATAATGCTGTTGTCAGTGATGTCATCATGACATATTACTTCCTGGTACGAGGAGACAAGCAAGTGGAGGAGGCAAGGTCGCATATTGCAACGCACTCCAGGTGCCCATGGCATGGGTGATTGGTAGGGAGGCAGAGAGTCTCCAGGGAGAGATAAATGAGTCCTGACCTAGGCCAGGTCGCTGCAGCAATATTCAAATAATGTGAATTCCTCAATTTGTATTTTTTTTGGAGCTGGAAGGCCAAAATATGCAAAACAAAGATAAACAAATGAATGATTGGAATAGTTCAAAATGTGGGCAATGCATCTATACAATCCATGCAAGTTAAACATTATTGATGGAATTATGGAAATAAATAAACTTTTTCATGATATTATAATTATATGGCCAGGATATGTAGGGTAACTTAAGGTAACTTGATTTGTACCCGAAGGTAGATTTGGTATGAGGTAAGATAAAGCATGTGGAAGTGTTACTTCAAAAATGCGCGGCTTAACTTATGAAAGATGATCAACAA
>NW_026946003.1:12500-15000 GCF_034702125.1 Engraulis encrasicolus
TGTGGGGAAATAATTACACACGGAGGCAGAGTCAAGGTGAGTGGTCATTTATCGAAGGTACTCTCGTTCTCCTACAGGAATGCACTGCACAGACTGGTGAATAGAGCTACCGTAAGTGCACTAGTATTGCAGCTGTAATTACGGTACAGGATAATTCCTGTCAATCACTACACTCCTCCCCTCTAGATTTTTAACCCTTTAGACTTAACAAACAGCCTGCTATAACAGTCAATGCAGTGCTTAGATTGCTAACATTTACTTACCCTAGAGGTCTTCATTAACTTTAGTAGAAACATTCTGAACTATGATCTACTTAACTATTATCTCTACATTATACTTAGAGACTGAGTCTTTCTGGTGCTGTACGCTGCCTTTCAGGATAGCGGCGTGCTGGTTGAACAGCTTGAGGTGGATCAGCAGCATCATCTTGTTGATCGGTTTCCTCTTCTTGCTCCTCAGGATATGCTGCATAGTCCGTGGCATCTTCACTATCCGTTCCGCTTGGCCAGCTTGAAGCTTTGGATGCGCGGAGGTGATCCACGTGCACTTTGACTTGACGATGACCTACTTGAACATCATAGGTCAGAGGTCCTCTTTGCTTTAGAATCGTTCCTGGTATCCACAGCTTCTTAGGATGTCTGAAGTCGCGAACTAACACCCTCTCCCCGAGACTGAATGTCCGGAGTGTCTTTACGCGCTTGTCATGAGCCTTCTTCTGCTGTAACTGATGCTTGGCTACCACTGCAGACATGTCAGGCTTCAGTAGCGACAGGCGAGTGCGTGGTTGTCTCTTTAGAAACATTTCAGCTGGAGTGCGTTCAGTGACTGTGTGAGGAGTGTTTCTGTACGTGAACAGGAACTTCGCAAGGCGGTGCTGTGGTGACACCGACTGAGCTTCAAGTCTTGTCCATGCTTTCTTGAACGTTTGCACAGCTCTCTCTACTGCGCCGTTGGAGGCAGGGTGGTAGGGAGGTGACAGAATGTGGCGAATTCCGTTGTTCTTGAGAAACGTCTCAAACTCTGCTGATGTAAAGGGCGGGCCATTGTCTGACACCAAAACTTTTGGTAAGCCATATGATGCAAAGAGGTTTCGGAGAAGTTGGGAGGTCTTCTCAGCTGATGTCTGATTGATGGGCAGTACTTCTAACCACTTTGAGTAGACGTCGACTAGTAGTAGGTAGTGCTGCTTGTTGATTTCAGCGAAGTCGACATGCACTCTTTCCCATGGTGATGTGGCCCATGACCAAGGATGGAGAGGTGCTGCTGCTGGTCTGTTCTGCGTGATGTCACATGGAGTGCATTTTCCTACGCAGTGCTCTATCTCCTGATCAATCCCAGGCCACCACAGAAAACTTCTGGCTAACGCCTTCATTCGTGTCATTCCTGGATGTCCATCGTGCAGCTCTGACAGGAGTCTCTTTTGGTACTTGGGTGGTATTATGACCCTTGAACCCCAGAGAACGCATCCCTGGTCTGTAGACAACTCGTCCTTCCTCACATGGAAAGGTTGCAGATCTGGGTTAGGCACATACTTTGGCCATCCTGACAATGTTAGATCTAGGACCTTGGAGAGGATTGGGTCGTGTCTTGTCTCTGTGGCAATGTCAGTTGCTGAGACGGGCAATTCGTCAACATATGACACACAAAACACTCCGCCATCATCGACGCCCTCTTCTGTGTCACACTGGCATGGCAGACGTGACAATGCATCCGCGTTGGCATGGTCACTGGATCTTTTGTACTGGATGTCGTAATCGTAGGCCAACAGGATTATGGCCCAGCGTTGCATGCGTAGAGCAGCCAGGGTGGGTATGGCAGATTTTGGGCCAAGGATTGTCAACAGTGGCTTGTGATCTGTCAACAAAACAAACTTTCTTCCATATAGATACTTATGGAACTTCTTGACGCCAAATATTATGCTCAATGCTTCTTTTTCAATCTGAGCATAATTTCTCTCGCTTGGTGAGAGTGTCCTGGATGCGAAAGCTATTGGATGCTCTTCACCAGAGGGTAGTACATGAGAAATTACGGCTCCGACACCGTATGGACTGGCATCACATGCAAGTCGGAGAGGTTTCTCCGGATCATAGTGTGCGAGGCATTTGCTGTTTAGGAGACGCTGCTTGCATCCCTTGAATGCGTCTTCACACTGTGTAGACCACTTCCATGGTGTGTCGGCTTGTAGCAATTGATGAAGTGGGTGCAGCACTGTGGACAGGTTTGCCACAAACTTTCCGTAGTAATTAAGCAGCCCCAAAAATGATCTTAACTCGGTCACGTTCTGGGGGGCTGGTGCTTTCACTATAGCATCCACTTTACTTTCTGTTGGGTGAAGTCCCTGTGCATCAATTCTGTACCCAAGATACTCCACTGAGTCCTGGAGGAATGCGCACTTCGACTGCTTGATTCTCACCCCGTATCTTTCCAATCTTGTCATCACTTGATCCAATATTTTCAGGTGTTCTTCCTTCGTAGGCGCTGACACCAAAATGTCATCCAT
>NW_026946004.1:0-23052 GCF_034702125.1 Engraulis encrasicolus
AGAGAGAGAGAGAGAGAGAGAGAGAGAGAGAGAGAGAGAGAGAGAGAGAGGAATGAGGAGGAGAAGGAGGAGAGGTACTGAAGCACGTCCCTCCTTGTGTCGTGGCATCCAGAAGGACGTTCCACACCCTGGCTAGCGCATGCAGGCCTGCTACTCCAAGTCCTTAAAAGACTCGACCAGCGACCAGGGCTCCTGCATCCATCCCCCTGATGCAGCCAACTCCCCCAGAGAAGCACAAACAGACATGCACAGCACAACACAGCCAGCGCAGTGCAGTACAGTGCAGTGCGGCACTGCATAGCTCAGCGGTTGATCTGATATCACCAAGTGTTTACTGATCCAGGATCAAAGTTGTTGGTCCAGCATTATTGTTACAAGTAACCGATCATCATCTGTGATCCGATCATTTGTGACTGATGACGTCATTGGTATGTGAAATGAATGTCCCATATCAGATCAACCATAGTTCAGCCATTGTACTACCTAAAAAATGCAGCGTAATATGGCACAACACAGCCAAAGCTGTACAGCACAGTATGGTGCCGTTTAGTCCTTTAAAGTCCTTTAAAGTCCCCCAGAGAGGCATAAGCAGACATGCACAGCGCAACACAGCCAGTGCAGCACAGTGCAGTGCGGCATTACGTAGTTCAACGTAGTTGGCCTGACTAATGCGTAATACTAGTCAGGCCACGCCCTCCTAGTGACACAGTACCTTCGGTGTTGCTTCTAGTCAGGCCAAGAGCGATGTAAATATCGTTTCTGGTCTCCAGAAAAACCATGAACTCCACCCACTTTGTTGGACACCAGTCAACCAGTAGCAAACCTAGCGAGGCAGGTCAACCATATCGTTTGGGAAACGTTAATTGTTATGCTCTTGGTCAGACCAAGTCTCGAAGAGATTTGAAAGTCGATGATAATCAGGCCAGAGTAATCAAGTCAAGTCAAGTCAAGTCAAGTTTATTGTCAATTTCTTTACATGCACTGGTCATACAAAGAATTTGAAATTGCGTTTCTTGCTCTCCCATGCAGACATAGACTAATCTAGGTAAGGACATAGACAGTATAGACATAGACAGTACTCATACATGGACATAGACAGTATGGACGTAGACATTGCTCATACAGACATTTAAAGTGCAAGACTGGACAACAGAAGACTTGTAGAGAACATACATTAAGAGGAGGTATTTTGTTGTTCTTTTTCTAAAAGTCCTTTATAGCGTTCTGACATAGTAATAGTAGCATTTGAAGAAATAAATAATTAAAAAAGGTTTTTATTAAATACACCAGCAGCAGTATGTGTGTGTGTGTGTGTGTGTTTGTATGTGTTTTGTGTGCGTGTGCGTGTGTGTGTGGTGTGTGTGTGTGTGTGTGTGCGTGTGTGTGTGTGTGTGTGTGTGTGTGTGTGTGTGTGTGTGTGTGTGTGTGTGTGTTTAGTGCAGGTAGAAAGTGCGGTGTGCGTCTGTGTGCGTGTACCTGTGTATGTGTGTGTGTGTGTGTGTATGTGTGTGAGTATGAGTTGTGTGTCAGAGTGTGTATGTTTGGGTTTAGTGCAGAAAGTGCAGTGTGCTTGTGTGTGTGTGTGTGTGTGTGTGTGTGTGTGTGTGTGTGTGTGTGTGTGTGTGTGTGTGTGTGTGTGTGTGTGTGTGTGTGTGTGTGTGTGTGTGTGTGTGCATGTGTATGTTTTGAGTTAGTGCAGGTTGAAAGTTCAGTCACAGATGTAGTAGTGCAGGTGGAATGTTCAGTCGCAGATATGGTGGTGGGGATGAGGGGGGGGAGCGTTGTCAGTGGCCTGGCTGGCTAGAGGCTGACAGTGAAGGGAGAGTGGGTTGAGTGATTCAGTATCTTGATTGCTTGATGCATCGTGCTGCTTGCAAGCCTGGTGGTACGGGAACGGAGGCGCCTGTACCTCTTTCCAGAGGGCAGGAGGCTGAACAGTTTGTGTGCAGGGTGGCTTGTGTCTTTGATGATCATCAGTGCTTTTCGGGTGAGGCGTGCGGTGTAAATGTCCTGCAGGGAGGGAAGTGGTACTCCAATGATCTTCTTCGCTGTGTTCACAACACGCTGGAGTGTCTGTAATATGGCACAACACAGCCAAAGCAGTACAGCACAGTATGGTGCTGTTTAGTCCATTAAAGACTCCTGCAGCCCCTGATGCAGCCACGTCCCCAGAGAGGCACGAGCAGAAATGCACAGCACCAGGGAAGCCGACAGAGGGGGACAAAGGGGTCAAATGTCCCGTGCCCAGGGAGAGAGGGCTCCCAAAAATTGGGGTTTCATTACATTGTATGTATTAGATGGGGTGTCCTTTAAGATGACTTTGTCCTGGGCCTGACAAAGCCTGTCAGCAGCCCTTGCACTGCACAATACAGCCAGCGCAGTACAGTGCAGTGCAGTGCAGTGCGGCACCGCATGGTACAGCCAGTGTACTGTTACAGTAGCGCAGCATAATACAGCACAACACAGCACAGTGCAGCACAGCACAGTATGGTGCCGTTTAGTCCTTTAAAGACTCCTGCCTCCACCCCCAGAGAGGCACAAGCAGAAATGCACAGCCCCAGGGAAGACAACTGAGGGGGACAAAGGGGTCAAATGTCCGTGCCCAGGGAGAGAGGGCTCCCAAAAATTGGGATTTCATTATATTGTATCTATTGGATGGTGGGGCCTTCAAGATGACTTTGTCCTGGGCCTGACAAAGCCTGTCAGCGGCCCTGCACAACAATACAAGCAGCGTAGCACAGTGCAGTGCGGCACTGCATAGTTCAGCCAATGTACTATTACACAGCGCAGCATAATACAGCACAACACAGCACAGTGCAGCACAGCACAGTATGGTGCCGTTTAGTCCTTTAAAGACTCCTGCCAGCCCCTGATGCAGCCAAGTCCCCCAGAAATGGACAGCACCGGGGAAGCTGAAAGAGGGGGACAAAGGGGTCCCATGCCCAGGGAGATAGAGGTCCCAAAAATGGGGGTTTCATTACATGTATTGGATGGGGGGGGGGGGGGGGGTCCTTTAAGATGACTTTATCCTGGGCCTGACAAAGCCTGTCAGCGGCCCTGCACAACAAAATGGAGCCAGCGCAGTGCAGTGCGGCACCGCATAGTACAGCAGGTGTACTGTTACACTAGCGCAGCATAGTAGCCTACAGCACAGCACAGTGCAGCGCAGCACAGTACGGTGCCGTTTAGTCCATTAATGACTCCTGCGTCCGCTGATGCAGCCAAGTCCCCCCAGAGAAGTGCACAGTAGCGGCACAGCACACAGCAGCACAGGTAACCAAAATTCAACACAACAAGGCACAGTGTGGTCCACCATATTGCAGAACGGCAGTGGTGTAGTCTACGTAAAAGGCAGATATACGGAGTATACCCACTTCTAAATTTTAGGGGCTTCAGTATACCCACTTAAAATTGATTGATCCATTATTTAGAATAGCATAAATATATATAGTATACCCACTTCAAAAAAATAATCAAATATACAGTATACCCAAACAAAAGGGTAGTTCCTCGCGCTTCTGCTTTATCATCTGGTGCATCGACGGGAGAGAGGCAGGAAATCTTCACTTGAAGGACAACACCGGAGCAGCACAGATGAATTTCTTTGTGTTTTTATTCAAGTGCACAACATGACTAACGTTTCGATGGTTAGACCATCTTCATCAGAGTCCATGAGTGGAATGGAGAGAAGAGCCTAGTTATCTGAGGCCCTGATTCAGCAGGTGTAGGCCTATGCACCGTGGCATTAGGCTATTGGTCCTTCTCCCAAGGTCTCACTCAGGTTGCCCACACCCACAAACTATTTACAAAAACAAAAACAATGCACATATAAAGATGCAAATATAAATAAAATTACACATGAAAGGGAGGAACCAAAACCAATACAGTATACCCACTTCACCCACTTTACAGAATCATGGCTGAACGACGGCATACCCGACTCGGCTTTACAACTGGAGCAACTTACGTGCCACCGAGCGGACAGAGCGCTTGCAGAGAAAAAACGAGGGGGAGGAATATGTGTTTACACACATGATGCTTGGTGCAAAAATGCTACGGTGGTACAGAGACACTGCTCTCCACTAGTGGAGTTCATGATCATCAAGTGCCGACCCTTCTATCTACCAAGAGAAATATCCGCCATTCTACTGGTCGCAGTTTACCTCGCTCCTAGCAACACCACCAGCGCTAGGAGCGAGGCACTGAACGAGCTGCATCGGGGAATCAGTGAACAACAAGATGCACACCCAGATGCCTTCACAGTGGTCATGGGAGATTTCAACCACGGAAATCTCAAAACAGTACTTCCAAAATTTCACCAACATGTTAACTTTCCAACTAGAGGACAAAACACCCTGGACTTTGTTTATACCCCAAAACAAGGAGCATACAAGGCAAAGCCCATCCCCCACATCGGCCTATCAGACCACCTAACGATTCTGCTACTGCCAGCCTACAGACAAAAGGTAAAACTCACCAAACCAGCTCTGAAGGAGGTGAGAAAATGGCCAGAGGGAGCCGTGTCACGACTACAAGACTGCTTTGAAACCACAGATTGGGACATGTTCAAAACAGCTGCCACCCACAGCAACCACATTGACATTGAGGAGTACACAGACACCGTGACCTCCTACATCACAAAATGCATTGATGATGTTACAGAAATAAAACGCATCACCACCAGGGCCAACCAGAAGCCATGGTTCACAGGAGACGTTCACAGACTGCTGAGGGCCAGAGACAAAGCCTTCAGAGCAGGAGACGTAGCTGGCCTAAAAGCAGCAAGGGCAAACCTGTCCCAGGGCATCAGGAAAGCAAAAAAGGAATACTCGGACAAAATAACAACACACTTCAAAGACAGCAGAGATGCACAGAGCCTGTGGCAGGGCATACAGGCCATCACGGACTATAAGCCCGCACCACGAAGCTGTGACAACAACACCTCTCTGCTAAACGACCTGAACAGTTTCTTTGCCCGTTTTGAAGCACAAAATGACACTCATCCACAGAAAACTCCCCCCTCCCCATCCCCCCCAAGATCAACCCCTGTACCTGTCCTCTGCCAGTGTGAAGAGGACACTGGCCACCATCAACCCACGCAAAGCAGCTGGCCCAGACAACATACCTGGCCGAGTGTTGAAGGATTGTGCAGAAGAGCTGAAGGATGTCTTCACAGACATCTTTAACATCTCTCTGGAGCAAGCAGTCATCCCATCACTTTTCAAAGCTGCTACCATCATACCCGTGCCGAAGAAATCATCACCATCATGCTTCAATGACTACCGTCCTGTAGCACTGACGCCCATAATCATGAAGTGCTTCGAACGGCTAGTCCTGTCACACATCAAAGCCACCCTACCCCCCACCCTGGACCCCTACCAGTTCGCATACCGAGCCAAGCGATCCACGGAGGATGCAATCTGCTCTGCCCTCCATCCAGCCCTCACCCACTTGGACAATAAAGACTCATATGTGAGAATGCTGTTCATTGACTTCAGCTCAGCATTCAATACCATAATACCACAACAACTCATCAGAAAACTGGACAAACTAGGTTTCAGCACCTCCCTCTGCAACTGGCTGCTGGACTTCCTGATGCAGAGACCACAAGCAGTACGGGTAGGGAATAACACCTCAAGCACCCTGACCCTGAGCACGGGGGCTCCGCAAGGTTGTGTTCTCAGCCCCCTGCTGTTCACGCTGCTGACACATGACTGCACAACGACCCACAGCACTAACCATCTAGTGAAGTTTGCGGATGATACAACACTGGTGGGCCTCATCACTAAGGGCGATGAGACCCACTACAGAGAAGAAGTAGACCTGCTGGCCAGATGGTGCAAAGACAACAACCTCCTGCTGAATGTCAACAAGACCAAGGAGATTGTTGTCAACTTTCAGAGGGTCCAAAAACAACTGCCACCACTGACCATCGACGGTGATGCTGTGGAGAGAGTGAGCAGCACCAAGTTCCTTGGAGTGCACATCAGCGACGACCTCTCTTGGACCACCAACACTACATCACTGGCGAAGAAGGCCCATCAGCGTCTCTACTTCTTGCGCAAACTAAAGAAGGCAAGTGCTACACCCTCCATCATGACAACATTCTACAGAGGAACCATAGAGAGCGTCGTGTCCAGCTGCATCACAGTGTGGGGAGGAAGCTGCACGGAGAAAAACAGGAAGACACTCCAGCGTGTTGTGAACACAGCGAAGAAGATCATTGGAGTACCACTCCCCTCCCTGCAGGACATTTACACCGCACGCCTCACCCGAAAAGCACTGATGATCATCAAAGACACAAGCCACCCTGCACACAAACTGTTCAGCCTCCTGCCCTCTGGAAAGAGGTACAGGCGCCTCCGTTCCCGTACCACCAGGCTTGCAAGCAGCACGATGCATCAAGCAATCAAGATACTGAACACTCAACCCACTCTCCCTTCACTGTCAGCCTCTAGCCAGCCAGGCCACTGACAACGCTCCCCCCTCATCCCCACCACCATATCTGCGACTGAACATTCCACCTGCACTACTACATCTGTGACTGAACTTTCAACCTGCACTAACTCAAAACATACACATGCACAAACACACACACACACACACACACACACACACACACACACACACACACACACACACACACACACACACACACACACACAAGCACACTGCACTTTCTGCACTAAACCCAAACATACACACACTGACACACAACTCATACTCACACACATACACACACACACACACACACATACACAGGTACACACACACAGACGCACACCGCACTTTCTACCTGCACTAAACACACACACACACACACACACACACACACACACACACACACACACACACACACACACACACACACACGCACACGCACACAAAACACATACAAACACACACACACACACACATACTGCTGCTGGTGTATTTAATAAAAACCTTTTTTAATTATTTATTTCTTCAAATGCTACTATTACTATGTCAGAACGCTATAAAGGACTTTTAGAAAAAGAACAACAAAATACCTCCTCTTAATGTATGTTCTCTACAAGTCTTCTGTTGTCCAGTCTTGCACTTTAAATGTCTGTATGAGCAATGTCTACGTCCATACTGTCTATGTCCATGTATGAGTACTGTCTATGTCTATACTGTCTATGTCCTTACCTAGATTAGTCTATGTCTGCATGGGAGAGCAAGAAACGCAATTTCAAATTCTTTGTATGACCAGTGCATGTAAAGAAATTGACAATAAACTTGACTTGACTTGACTTGACTTGAAAAAATGATCAAATATACAGTACCCACTTCAAAAAAGTAGACTACACCGCTGCAGAACGGTGAAATGCAGCACAGCACAACGGTGTGCAGCACAAATGAATGTGCAGCACAGCACTGCAAAGCACTAGCCAGGCCGCGCCTGACAAAACACCTTCAGCATTGCAACTAGTCAGGTCAAGAGCAATACAAGTACTTTCTGAGTTCCAACAAATACGGGAACTCCTTTCACTTTGTCGGGAAGCAAAGAAACCATAAGCAAGCCAAGGGAGGCAGGTCAACCATGCTGTTTGGGAAATGTTAATTGTTATGCTCTTGGTCAGACCAAGTCTCGAAGAGATTTGAACGTCAACTATAATCAGGCTAAAGCACAACATAATGCAGCAATGTACAGTGCTGCACAGGGGTGCATTTCTCAAAACCATAGTTGCTAACTACGTATGTTAGCTACTTTGTTGTTTGCTATACAATTTCCCATTGGCAAATATACCCATTGCTAACTGGCTAACAAATATGCTTTTGAGAAACGCACCCCAGAACTGCACAACACATCTCACAGCCCAATGCAGCACTGCACATCACAGAACAGCACAGCACAGCACAGCACAACATGATGCAGCGCAGGACAGCAGCACAGTGGGTGGTGATGGAGAGGTGTATGGCAGCTGTAATACTGCGACATTGGAGGGGTTTTTGCATGAAAAAGAAAATCCAAGAGAATGTGTGTACGTTTGCATATGTGAAAGACAAAAGGGTCACCATAAGGAAGGAAAAGAACAAGACAGTGTGAGAGAAAGTGGGAAAGTGACAGAGATGAAGGGAGTCACTGAGAGACAAAGACAAGGAGAAGAGAGGAGAACTATAGGGAGATAATAAATAAGCTGTTCATTAGTGCACAGGACGGAGCGAGAGAGAGAGAGAGAGAGAGAGAGAGAGAGAGCAATAGAGAGAGAGTGAGAGTGATAGAGAAAGAAAAGAGAGAGAGAGAGAGAGACAAATAAAGAGAGGGAGGTGGAGAGAGAGAGAGGTAGTTCTTTGATATAGGGAACTTTTATTATGAAGCCCCTGATCAGGAACATGGCGACATTTGGCCAATTAACAAGAGCGCCACCCCACAGGAGACAATGCTGATGAACAGAGCCATCTGATTTGAAACATATGGTCTCCCAGCGGTGGATGTGGCGTGGAAGGCTGTGTGTGTGTGTGTGTGTGTGTGTTGTGTGTTTGTATGTGCTCAAGTGCAGGTGCATGAATGTGTGTGTGTGTGTGTGTGTGTGTGTGTGTGTGTGTGTGTGTGTGTGTGTGTGTGTGTGTGTGTGCGAGCATGTGTGTGTGCGTGCGAGAGAGAGAGAGAGAGAGAGAAAGGTGTTTGTGTGTCATAAGGGTGTGTGTGCATGTGTGTGTCTGTGTGTGTGTGCAAGCATGAGTGCAGGTGTGTATGTAAGCATACGTGCGCCTGTGAGTGCATGCCTGCCTGTGTCTGTGCGTGTGTGGACGTGCGTGTGTGCGTGTCTGCCTGTGTGAGTGCATGAGTGTATGCATGTGTGTATGTGCGTGTGTGTGTGCGGGCGTCTTTCTGTGTGTGAAGTACAGGAGCAGCAGAAGGTTCTGTCCGATAGTAATGTGATCAGTCAGGAGGATGCTGAAGCAGAGCTGCTGATCTCACCTCCTGCCCAGAGCTCTCTGTCTCCCTGAGGTGTGTGTGTGTGTTTGTGTCTGTGCGTGCGTGCATGCGTGCGTGTGTGTGTGTACACCCCCGTGCATGTGTGCGTGTGTAGTATATGTGTTTGTGTGTGTCCATCCGTCCTCACCCACGGAATTCGAGACGATTCGTCGAATGAATTGGTGAGAGGGGACCATTCGAACAAAACGTTGGACCATTCGTAGAAGGCATGGGGCGTTTCGTGCAGTACCTGAGGATTTTTCGTCGAAGACCTAAGGACGTTACGTTCAATCCATGCAGACCTTTCGTGTAACTGGGCAGATGTTTAGTTTAGTCTGCCTATTTTATTAGCCTATTATTTTTTTATATTTTATCAAACTTGTGTGCCTACCACCACAATGCAATGAAAACAAAAATCGAACCATGTAGAAAGTGCGTGCGTCTCTATTTTTTTAAATTAATTATTAATTTTAGTTCAGGCTGCTTTTTTTATCATTAGGCCTATTTTATAGCCTATTTTATATATACTATATTGTAACGGACTGCCTCTGCCTCCTCCGGAGTGAGATAACAGCGTTACCCCCTGTGAACTACACGCGCAGCCTATAAAATGGAGTTAATTTCAAATGGCGGGTGAGACTGTCAGGAAGCAACAAGCCGAGAGAGCAAGAGAGAGGGAACCATGAAGTGTGCGCCGAGAAGATCACCATTCGCAAGAATCGCTAAAGCCAGACATTGATGTGAGCTGTTCCAAATTGAGAGGGTTTTGCAAAAGTGCACTACTAAACGTAAGAAAAGATATTCGTTGTGTTGATATGAATTATTTCTAGTGTGTTGGTCACTGATTTTTATTCATTTTTGGAAAGGTAGGCAGTCTTGCTGCCTGGCTGGCGCCCATCTCATAACTACAGTCGTTTGCACCACTACAATATCAACGAAATGTTTTAAAATGTACGACATCAATTTAAAGGTAGGCCTAAGGGATAATGTATTGTCCACACATGAATAAGAAAATGTTTCCCTACGGGGCGAATAACACCCCCGACGCCGAAGGCGGAGTGCTGTTATCTCTGAAGGGAAATGTATTTTCCGTAGTCACGTGTGGACAATACATTATCCCGCTTATCCCGCCCTTACCAACATTATAAAGCATACATAGTTAACCATAGTTTATAGCGTGCGCAAAGAAAGATAGTTCGTGGAACGCTCATAATTTAAACAGGTTAACAAGCAACATGGTTTGGCTACTTTCTAACTTGTTACAGCCACATTGCGCTTCAAACTGTTTGCAGGCTGCCTCGTTCACCGCGCGATATCTACTAAACTCGGGTTCATAACATGATCATTTCTATCTAATCGGCACAGTATTCCAGAAAAAAGCATAGACAACCCAAACACTGATGTGCGCCCTGACCACCATCATTAGCCTATCGACCCTGATACAGGCAGAGCCTATCAAAGGGCGTTGAACACAATGGCTATGGACCTTTTCAGTAGGCTATGGTTGGGGAAGTAGGGCCTGCGTCGTGATTCACCGTTGGTGTTTGTATCAGCACACCAAAAGTTACCTCACTAACGTTAATGATGTTCTTTGCTGAGTAACCTAGCCAAATATATCCAGATAATCGTGAATTATGCAAAATAAAGTCTGCCAACATGTATTGCCATTCTAGGAGCGATAAGGAGAATGCCGCACAGGCGCGGAGAAAGGGTTCCTTTGACACAGAGAATGCTCTGTGTGGCTGCGCGCATGCAGTGTTTAGTTTGCAGGTTTCAGGCAAATAATGGTGATCGATACGCCCTAGGTCCATAAGACTAACAGTAAAACAGGGACAATGACAAAAGGGATGAATTGCTTGAGGAAATCAAAAGGGACAGAGCGAAGTTATGACAACAAATTGACGTGCACCATTATGCAAGGCTACATGTAGTTATGATGGGTTAATCACTCAGTTACCGTTGCATTCATAATATGTAGCCTATGATAAAGATGACTTCAGCGCAGGATATCAGAAATAAACAAGACAGCGCAGATGGCTTTTAATTTTTAACATGGCCACATTATGCGTCAATACGCCAATGCGTATTAGGCTATTTATCATGAAACCTCAAATCGGAAGTAGCCTTATCTTGTACCCAGCACTTTTCAAACCTTACTCGGGTTTATGGTAATTGTCCGGGCCAGCACTTTTGAAATCAAACGGACGCCCTTGCCTGCATGACATGTCATTTGCATGATAAGAGCACGGACGATCATGGACATACGATGGTACACACATAGCCACACACGCACACAACACGGTTCAGTTCAACGTTTATTGACCAGCAAGCGAGCAGCGCAGTACCAGCTGATTTGCTCTGGAATCTCGAAATGAAAACTGACTTTTCTTGGGAAAAGTGTTGCAAGAACATTGAACTCATTTAGTAGGCCTATCATTGTGCCAAGCGTGTGTCGCAATATTGTACTGGGGATATGTGTTGGGGAGGGCATTAACATTAGGCCTATGACAAAAACATTATCGGGGAGGATTGAGGATAAATCTTACACGTTTCCTTATTAATGGAAAATTAATTCCATGCTAATTCCAAGTATTCAAGAACCTAAACAATATGTAATTGCTCCACAGTTCAAGGGTTAGGCTATGGATATTGACACCTTTCCTCCGCGATCGCGGATAGCCCCCACCTTTGCGCTTCTCATCTGGCTGTCACGATATGGAACGGGAAGAGACAGTTCAAGACAAGCGTTGTCTGTCGTTCCTGAATCGTGGTCTAAATTTCACCTCTTACAATAGTGTCCAGTCCAGTGAATGATCCTGCATCCATGGCTAATTGGATAAAGCATACTAAGTGGATTTATCACATGTGAAACGAGAAGGCAGAAAGTGCAATTAGTTAATAAATGAAACAGTGTACACGTCAGTGCTGGTAAAAAAAGAGTTTTAATGACTTGCACAAAGTTGATGCTCGTTTGGTGAACTTCAAAACCTGCGCTGTATTCAATAAAAGCTGGGCATAACGCACATAAAGGACTGAAAATGAAAATACCCCTATATGTGGTACATATTCTATGTTGTAGCCTACTTCAGTTGTTGGTACCCAGACTTGCATTTTGTCGAGTAATGTCCATTTGAACCTCACGTGAAAGTAACGGGGATTGTGCTGCATTTGGTGGATGGAGCTGATATTACGCACATAATTCTACTGAATAAACATCCAACTGCGACCCAAACGGTAACTTGTCGTGGTAGTCTATGTCGAATATGCCTTAATTTGGCTGTTTGCTATTCGCCTCTGGCATCATCCGAGCATGTGTAGTGCGAGACGCCATTATGACCGTTGCGCGTAAATATTTGCAAGACGATGGGGCCGTCAAACACAGAAGGCTATGGATACTTATTTAACGACTTTAATGAAGATGTCATGTAGACTGTTTGACGGCCCCTTCCATAGGACAGCATCCATCCATCTATCCATCCCTTCCTCATCTTTACGCGCAACGGTAATAATAGCCATTACTTTTCTTGTAGACGTTGCGCATAATATTTTATTCATTATCGACTTATTTCAAGCAGCATTCCACTGTCCACTCTGCGTGGCCCTGTTGAAAACATGCATGGTTGCCACCACTTAAAAAGGTGCTTGGAGAGGAGGCAAAACTGGTACAATTTAGGCTGCATTAAAGCATACACGTTAGCTTTCACGTTGTGCGATGGATGGAGACAAGTTTGGAATCGCTCCCTCTCTCTCCCTCTCTCGCTCACACACACACGCGCGACATAATTATCTGCACTCTTTGCAAGACTCTACTGTCACTTGGCTCGTCTTATTGGATACCAGCCAAAATTGTAAGCTAGATAGCCAATAGTTTCGATTGTGCTGCTTGGACTGGAGGTATTTAAACTGCTAAAATGTAGGCTGCATTAAAGCATCCGCACGTTTGTGCGATGGGTGGAGACAACTTGGGAATCGCTGTAAGTTAGAGATTTTTTTAAAACATAGGCTGGCAAGATGTAAATGACCTGCACTGCTTGAAAAAGACGATCGACTATGTGCCCCAGGCATCTTAAATACTAAAAACTAATAGGCGGATGGCGGGTGGATTCGGTTTTGGAAATTGGAGAAAAAACATTAGGGCGGGTGGATAGCAGGTGGATTAGAAATTCTAAGAAGCGGTTGCGGATGAAATAATACATCCACCGCGCACCTCTAGGCCTACTCCACACGTAGGTATATTCCAGACCTACAGAAGACGGTAGCTAGAAGCGTTCATCTAAAAAGTTACCGGAAAGTCAGAAAACTCGCTGCATGACAACCAAATGTGCTCAGTAGACGCACGCTGCCCTGATTCAAAGCGATTCCCGCCTCTCTGCCCGCAGCTGGGGCTAGGGCCTACTCAAATACTGTTCCAGAAATGTAAGGAGTAGAAAGTAACATAGGCCTACAGATATTTGTCAAAAATGTAACGGAGTAAAGTAACGGCGTAAAAGTGAAAAAAAAGCTTCTCAAATATTGTTCCAGAAATGTAAGGAGTAGAAAGTAACCTAGATAATTGTCAAAAAATGTAACGGCATAAACGTAAAAAACCGACAACATACCAGTTAAAATGAGTAGGCCTAAGTACATTTTATTTATGAAGCACATCTGAAAACAGCAAAAAAAAAAAACATTTGATTTACATACTAGATTACTAGATAGGCCTACTAGATACATAGAGAGAGAGAGAGAGAACGCGCTCCTATGCAGTGTTAATATAGCGATTTCACTTCTCTCTCTCGCTCTTAGTGTTTTTGTTTTTGTTTTACTGTAGCCATGGACTTAACACGGGTGCAGGGGTTCTATAATGTTTTCCGACACTGTTATTTTTTCTGCCTCATGCGCGAACTATTTATTGTCATTCAGTTTGTGCCGTTATTAGGCCTAGGCCTATATGAATCGCGGGTAAATCAGTTATATATTAGTTATATATTTAGACTTCGAACAAAAGAAATAGGCCTAGGACACACGGGAATAATAGGATATAAAATAGGCAGCCTGACTGGATCGATGGACGATTTCCAACAATAAAAGACAGGATATGAAACAAAATAGGCAGCTTATTCAATTAATAAAACTATAGCCCAAGAACATTGCCTCGCCGGGCAGGGAGAGAGAGAGAGAGAGAGAGAGAGAGAGAGAGAGAGCGGTCCAGTGTTAATGTAACGATTTAACTTCTCTCTCTCTCTCTTTACTGTAGCCATGGACTTAACACAGGTGCATGGGTTCTGTAATGTTTTCAACACTGTTATATGCATAGTGCTCTGGCTCATGCGCGAACTTTGTTGTGTGTAAGGCAGACAGCATTCTCTTGTTGCTGGTGCTTCGCATCTAAAAAGTTACCGCCCAAGAACATTGCCTCGCCGGGCAGAGAGAGAGAGAGAGAGAGAGAGAGCGCGCGCTCCTATGCAGTGTTAACGATTTAACTTCTCTCTCTCTCTTTACTGTAGCCATGGACTTAATCGTAAAAACAACAACAACATAGCCTACCAGTAAAAACGAGTAGCCTAAGTACATTTTATTTATAGATTTACATGTTTAAATCAACAAAAAACAAATAGGCTATTTAAAATAGGCTAGACAAAACCGTTCAAATGAACATATTTAAATAGACAAAACCGTTAAAATGAGCATGAAAAAAGCTGATTCTAAGAAAACCCGTTAAAATGAGCATTAAAAAATCTGATTTACATTTCTAATATAGGCAGACTGAAGGGACCTTTAGTTGAAACCTAAGGATCTTTAGTTCAATTTTAAGGACCTTTCGTTGGCTTTTGCGGTAGACGGACCATCCTCGACTAAAGATCCCCAGCCTTATACTAATGGTCCAACGTTTTGTTCGAATGGTCCCCTCTCACCAATTCATTCGACGAAAAGACCTGATACGCATGTGTGTGTGTGTGCGTGTGAGTGTGTGCGTGTGTGTGTACTGTATCCGCCTACACTCTGGTGATCTCACCTCCTGCCCTGGCTAGGCTGCAGGGGGGTGACACAGCAGTAGCAGCAGCAGCAGCAGAAGCAGCAGCAACAGAAACAGTAGCAGTAGGATGGAGTCCTGCGGGGAATGCAGAGCCAACGATGGGAGGCAGCGTTCCATTCACCTGCCTCAGTATGGAACACTAGCCTGGGCGAAAGCTGACTGTTGACACTAACAGCTAACGCTAACAGTCTGGCAAAATCAAAAAGCAATCCGTCTCCATGGAGGGCGGGAGATGGTCTGACCTTACTTTGCAATTGAAATTCATTGGAGTTCCGAATTTAAATTCAAATTCAAATTGTGCATGAAAGTTGTGACTGTTAAAATATGGGGTTGTCAAAGCATACAAATAACAAGACAAAAGCGCTCCATTCACCTGCCTCAGTATGGAACACTATAGCCTAGGCGAAAGCTGACTGTTGACTACTGTAATATGGCCAAAAACCCAACGAAGGAAATTCAAGGCCCTTGGATCGCTTCCGCTTTGGACTGTAGAAAAGATTTTAGAGTCCCAGCCGATGGATCTCTCTAGTTCCTATGTAATTATGTATTTGTACTTAATTACTATATTACTGTTAAAATTGATTAGTCTACCAATCTCTGTTACGTCTGGGTTCAGCTAGTTAAGCAATTTATTACATCGGTACCTCCCAGCGCGCGACTATTGTTTATTTGGGGGTCCTAACTGCATGTAAGTCGTTAAGAGATGAGGCAGGGGTTTATGATGCCGAGAAGGTACCGTATCTGCCGAGAGAGGTGTCTCCACATCCCGCACCTGATCGACTGCCTCAGGCTAACAGGTTGTGGGTACACGGCAAACGGAAGATAAAGTCACCCCGCACTTGTCTCGGTTCTCATAACATATCTCAACCTAGGTAAACACCATTGACGTCGGATCTAAATCTTTGTTAGTCCAAAGTATGTGTGCCTCGCTCCATCCACAGCGAATAAACCTTACTGCCTACTTAACCAGATCAATAAACATATGAATAGACCAAACGGAATTCTTCCCCATATTTTTATGAAAGTTTTATTATAAGACAAGATCTACTTTGTCAGCAATACGACTACGACAGAATACAATGTTGAAAGAAATCAATGCATACCTGAACAAGGAAGAATGGGCTACACAGACGAGATATCTGAGGAGGTCCTGAATACAGTTACCTCTCGTAATATGTTACTTCCATCTTAAATGCATATTTGTCACGTGGGACACCTTGGTCAGGTAACCAATGAGCTACGAATATTTCGTTGGGCAGGGTTATTGTAATTTCGAGGGGTCGGCCTTTGCCTGATTCCCCTTTGAACCCCTATGATTCTAAATCTTTAATAATTTGCCTAAAGACCGTTTCAAAACCAAGACCTTGCCACCACTCGCATCACGACCATCAGATTGATACCAAACACATCATGGAATTCTCAATACATCATATTAAGCGTTTACCACACATATTAATACATCTGGCCCACGTCTCTCCTGGGCACGTGGTATCTTCGTGCGGAATCATGTGCACGCGCAACAACTGGATACCTCCCTCCCCTGAGAGGGTCGAGTTTCTCACCCCGGAGGGGGCGAGTTTGATTTATTGATTGATTGCGAGTTTGAACAGCTGGCGTCTTCGCACAGAGAGCATTGTCTTCCTGTGCGTCCTTGTGATTCAAACGCCAGATACGCAAAGTTTGTCTTTGTAATTTAAAGATAGCAAAAACAGTAAATAAACACATGAATGGAAGAAAAGCAACGAAACGTGAGATTCTTCAGGAACCTGTAGGTAATGATTATGAGGATGAAGATGAGGATGACGATGATGTCAGTGGTCAGAGAACGGTCAAGACATTGGGGGGGATTACACTCCAGTCGTCAAACAGTCTGACCAAAGCAAAGAGGAATAGGCTACGTCTCCATGGAGGGTGGGAGATGGTCTGACCTTACCATTTAAATTAATTGGAGTTCGTATTCAAATTCAAATTGTGCTTTAGCATGACTGTTACGATACAGTGTTGCCCAAGCATACAAATTAAAAGACAAAGGTGTGAATCGTGTTACCTTAACCAATCAGTGACGACCTTCACGGGTGATTTTTGCGTCACCACTCTCAACGGTTTGCTGATTGACATAACTGTGAGCCAACCGAGCTAGGAGGGTTGGGCCAGACTATGTAGGCCTACGGAGCCAAAATCTTTGGGCGGAAGTACATAGGATGGCATCGGCAGATTAATGGGACACAGGAACAATGGAGAGGAGAGAGGAGAGTGGGAGACGGAGAAATGGAGGAAGAGAGGGAGAGTGCATGAAGCACAAGGAGAGAGGAAGAGGAGGAGGAGGAATAGTGAAAGTGTATGGAAGAGGGAGGAGGGATGCAGAAGGAAAGAGCATGGAACACAGGGACGATGAAAGAGAAAAATGTTCACAATATGTTTTTATAGGCCCTATGTTGGTCATGAATATACAAACACATTTCAAGAATTCAATGTCAATGGTTGTAGTTGGTGTAAAAATGTGTTTACAGAAAGTGTTACCAAAGAGAGTGTTTTAGTATGAAATTGGGCAATACTGTTACATACACAAGGTAAGAAGAACAGTGACAGGAGAGGAAAAATGTAATAGGATATCAAGCTAATTAATGAAGACAAGAGAAAGATCCTAGACTCCTTCTTCTCCAAAACTGTGAAGACAATATGAAAAGCTAGTCATCAATGTTAGCTAGACGTGGTCCTATTTTTGATAAATATAGCCTTCAAATATATTGTTCTAGTTTTGCTCTCGCATTCATCTCACGGCCCTCTCTGTTGCTAGCAAATCCCTAGTGGTGTGTGTCAATCCTTTCCCCTAACAAATTACAGACATAACAGACGACAGCACATCCTGTTACACGTATATCATCTGTCAACGTGTATTGTGTGCTATGCTGTAAAATAATCAAGTGCACCAACTACACTTTATTACATTAGGGTGTCTGAGTTGCTAACAAAGAAGATATTCTCGGAAGATATGTCTACAAGATATGATAATGCGTAGTTCAAACAGGGGGCTTACTGTACATTAGTCAAGACATTGACATTAGTACCGCTACTCCTGCAGAATCACTACTTTGAACAGCCACAATGGAATGTCTCCTGAGCTACAGTACTGTCAGTGGCAAATGGTTTCTTTCAGGAGTTGCTCAGTTCAGTTTGGAAGGAAGTGTTAGTCTTTACCACCGACTTCAAGCAGTGAGTGTAGACCTAAACGTCTCTTTTGTGGGCAGATAATGCATTCTGTATCTCTTTGATAGTTTGGAACATCTAGGCCTACTTCATTTTAAAATGTGTTTGGGTGCTGTCAGTATAGAATTGGAGGACTTACAAGTCTTTGAAAGCAACAGGAAGAGTAACTCTATGAAGATAAGTTTAACTCCATACTGACAAGGAAACTATATGAAACTTTTCATTATGTCACATACCTGCCTCTACTAACTTCTATTGTGCCCACCACTAATATCCATCAAAGGAGGCAAAGGAAAGTAGTGAAGGAAGGGGGGAAGCAGGGCTGGACTGGGTAAGAAACAGGACCCGGGCACATTTGGCTTAAAGGGCCCCCTCATAATTAGCGTCGCAGAAGTGACTCACCGGTGGGCCCCGCACCCTCATGGGCCCCTCTTTTCAGTAAGGGTTAACGTTCAGCGAGAAGGTCGCTACCGTGGAATAGCAGCACGACAGAGAGAATCTTTAGACCCCGACGCGGAGCGGGGCTGCTATTCCACAAAGCGACCGACTCGCCGAAAGTTAACCCGCTTATTATATGGATATACTTAAATGATTCACACATGGCGGGGACATTTCTTTAGGCCTATTTAATGTTAAGTCTATTATAGTTTTTAATGTCAAAAGATTGTTGCTGCGCACAACAAAACAGTGCCGTTGTGGAACACCGCTAGGCAACAGCTAGGTAGCCAGGACAACAGGTGTTGTCTATCACAGCAGCTGATTAGAGTCTTGTTGAAAAGTCGCTTTAGCAGTGAAAAGTCTTGTTGCCATTGACAGCGGTCTGTTATAGACCAACCCGTCCGTTATCGAAAAATAACAGACGTGCGAACGTTGGGGAGCCCCGTTGAAATGAATGGAGCTTTCGACCGATGACATCGCACCATATAATAAGAGATGTTAAAATATACGTATAATGAAAATAGGGGCCCACGAGGGTGTGGGGCCCACCGGGAAAATCCTGCTATGCCAGATGACCAGTCCAGACCTGGGGGGAAGGGTGTCGGGGAAAGAGTTACACACACCAAAGAAAGAAGGATGGGATGACGAGGGAAAAGGAAAACCCTCTAAGACATGAGGGGGAAAGGTCAGACGTGCAGCAGGTGTCGGAAATGCGTTCAAGAATGAGTGTTGAGAGAAGGTGTGAAAAAATAGAGGGATCAAGGCGGATGAAGAGAGAAGGACACAAGAAGAAAATGGAAAAGGGATGGCAATACAATGAAAGGAGAGAATGACTGTGTATACAGTATGTTCTGGGTGGGGGGGGGTATGGATGACAGGTAGGGATTACAGAAACGTGTGAGGAAATGGTGAAGATGGCAAGAGAGGTATATGAACAGAGCACGAAAATGTGAAGAAAGGAGATTTGACAGACAGGGTGTGTGTGTGTGTGTGTGTGTGTGTGTGTGTGTGTGTGTGTGTGTGTGTGTGTGTGTGTGTGTGTGTGTGTGTGTGTGTGTGTGTGTGTGTGTGTGCATGTGTGCGTGTGTGTGTGTGTGTTGAGAGAGGAATTCAGAGACAGAATCTTGATTTGATTTATGATTTATATCTGAATGCATGTAGAAATACTAATTTTAATGCATTTCTGCCCAATGTAACTTATCTTTTTGTTCCTCATCCTCATCCTCTCTGAATATCAATATTTAGATGGGGTCGGGGATGGGGGTGAGGTTGAGTTCTGTTCAAGATTTTTGGAATGGTAAATGGACTGCATTTATATACCGTCTTTTCCCTCCTTCAAATGGTCAAAGCGCTTCATATTGTATGCCTCACATTCACCCATTCACACTCACATTCATACACCACTGGCAGTGGCTGCCACGCAGAATACCACCTCCAACCCCAACCTGCTTCCAGGAACAGATTGGGGTTAAGTATCTTGCTCAAGGACACATCTGTGGGGTCATGCAGAGCAGATCTCGAACTTGCAACCTTCTCTCTGCTGAACGGCTCCTGTACCATCTGTGCCACCACTGCCCCTGTATAAACACATAATAAAATAATCAAGATCATATAAGGTCATTTCTTTGTGTTGTTTTTATGAAAACATATAATGTGTGAAGTAATATGGTGTATGCTGGCGTGCGTGGGTGCATGTGTATGTGCGTGCGTGCATGTGTGCATGCGTGTGTGTGTGTGTGTGTGTGCGAGCGTGCATGCATGTGTGTATGCGTTATAGAGCCCTACGGTAAATGGACCTGAGAGGGCCTCCTCACCAGGATGCTGTGAGTCATCTGGGGTCTGTGGGAGGCATGGACAGAACTAATCACAGGGCAGAGAAGTGGAGAAAGAGAGAGCCAGATAGACAGACAAACAAACAGAAAAAAGTAGACAGAAAAGGGAGAGGACAGTTTGAAAGAACGACGTAACATGTAAGGATACAGGGAAATAGACGAGAGATGGAGTGGGAGTAAGGGAGAAGGGGGCGAGTGGGAGGGGAAGAGAAGGATGAAGAGGAGAGTCTGAGAAATAAAATTGAGTGAAGTACAGTTGAGAGAGGTATAACTGTGTGTGTGTGTGTGTGTGTGTGTGAGAGAGAGAGAGAGAGAGAGAGAGAGAGAGAGTTACAGTGAGTTAGCTAGACTGTGACCTCATAAAGACCTCTAAAGCGAAGCTGCATGGTGTAACAGAAACAAAGCAAGTAAAGCACTCTTGGCTGGGAACACCCTCAAATCCAACTCCCCTCACTTGTGTCCAGACTCTAGATTACACAATTACACAGCTTCATCTTGCCATTATTAGTCATATCCAATGCATTTTTGTCATTGTACCTAGTGTCTAATGGGGCAAAGAGTCATATTTCTCTAGGGATATTGTTAGTGCGTGTGTGTGTGTGTGTGTGAATGCATGCGTGTGTGCATGTGTGTATGTTGCACTTTTGCACACAGACCCCGGACATTCGGCCCCGTGCTGCAGCCTCCAGAGCTGGTGTGTGAATGTGTGTGTGTCTGTGTGTGTGTGTGTGTGTGTGTGTGTGTGTGTGTGTGTGTGTGTGTGTGTGTGTGTGTGTGTGTGTGTGTGTGTGTGTGTGTGTGTGTGTGTGCGTCTGCTTGTGCATCTATGTACCTTCTCACATGAACCCCGGACATTCGGCCCCGTGCTGCAGCCTCCAGAGCTGGTGTGTGAATGTGGGAAAGTGTATATGTGTGTATGTGTATTTTAAAAGCGCTTTGAGAAAGCGCTATATAAATACAGGCTGTATTGTAATGTATTGTATTGAAGAATGGGTCTGACTTTATAAATGTAATAGTCTGTTATTTGATCGCACAATTCAAAGATTAGCCTAGCAATATTCTGTGGGATGTTGTCCAATGTGGCCACCACCATGTGCCAGAAGGACTTCATGGGAGGTTTTGTTTTTACCTAAAGAAGTGTTGAGGATCTTACATTCTTTTGCAATAGATCTCATCTTCTTTCTGCACCTGGTCAACCTGGTGAGATGTGCACCAGTTCTTTGAAGCAGTTCCCAACCAACACCAGAAAAAATGTGTAGTCCTTTGGTATGGAGTAGCCCACAGTATCGTCATTGGTCAATTAAGTATTGTGAGATATTTTAAAATGATGTATAGTCACGACTTGGGGAAGAGGTAATACGCGGGTACATCTGAAACTATCGGGAGGGAAAGAGCCAAGAAGACCTCAAGGACAAAGAACACAGAAAGACTTATGGGGGAGAACTAAAGAATCAATAAAATGGATCACGGCAGTATAACACCGCTCACACTATTCAACCAAGTTAAAAGGCTGAAAAACTACTACATAACAAGAAAGACATTACAGTGAAAGAACAAGATAGTGTGAGAAAGGAATAATGAAGAACCCCAAGAGCAGAATTTTAAAATGAGAGAAGAAATCCAGGAGGAAGAAGAGAGTGGAGGAGGTGGATTTTCAACTAATACTCTGTCTGGAATGTTCTTATCCATTAGTGTGCAACATACTGTGGCGTGTGAGTTGCATTAGATATTCAGTATGTCTTCTTATCAATTCAAGTCTTTCAGACATGTTTAAGTTTTTCACTTACTAAACAATCGGATGAGATTTTGAATAATCTACATTCATGGATTAATACTGATCGATAAGGTACAGTATGCTTCTTCCCATTCCTTTTCAGGTGTGTAATATGGGTTTTCACCTACATGTTTTTTGTTCTGCTGACTTGGAGGTTGTTGATTTCCCTGAAATCATCTGAAATAAAGCAACTCAAACATGTTTCGACGTTGTAACCTCCATCTTCATCAGAGGGTCACATCGATGTTGGTGTACATGCTTGGCAAGTATGTGCTGTACAAACACGTAGTGTGTGACACGCTTTTGTGCTTTGTATCGTTTTGTTCCTTGCGCTCTGTAGCGATCATATCATAAACATTTCAAATTTTGCCTGTGACTGCACTCATTTCTCAGCATGCAGGATTTATGGCAGGATTATTATAACTACAGTACAGCAATCAGAGATGTGGAAAGCAACAGCCCACAGAGGAAAGAGCATGAGGCACTAACAAGACAGACAGGAAACACATGCAGGGAGGAGAGGTGCAGCGCAGGAAGACCATGATCATAAAACCGCAGCCGATGACATAAGATGGAGGGTTTGAGAGGCTGTGGAGTGGAGAGTATATTATCTTTACCGATTTCTCTTTTTTTCGCCGTAGAGCACTCTTCATTTTTGTCTTTGCTTTCGCCCACCTGGTGGTTACAGCTTTTCCTCAGCTGAATGTAAAAGTTGGAGAGAGAGACAGAGAGAGAGAGATGAAGTTGGACGTTGAAGGAAAGGAGAAGCAGGCGAATTTGCAGAAGGATTTGCCTTGCGAAATCCATTCCATTTTCATTATTTATGGCTGTTTATTGCAAT
>NW_026946005.1:0-17500 GCF_034702125.1 Engraulis encrasicolus
TTTAAAAGTTCACAGCTCACGACACCCGTCCTCACACTACACGAGCCGACAGTCGGATGCGAGCAAAATGCTTCCACCGTACGACGCGACAGGCATGTTTCCCCGGTCTGCAGAGGAGGGAACATGCGCACCTGAGGTGGAGATGAGGTCGCGCTCAACAGCGAATCGCACGGCCCTATTCATATGTGCATGTGAAGTGTCAAATCGGGTCTTAGCACTGCTTTAACTGTGCAATTTACACACGAGCCACGACCAGAATTTCAAACCGTTTTGATTTTCTTGTCGTTACCCCATGTACACTGCACGATGCGAGACTCACGATTGACCTGCGATTGAGCAAGAAATCGTCCTGACTCCCAAAAAGTCGTGCGAGTGCCAAATCGCAAAAGTCTCACAGTGTAACCCAGCTTTAGTCTGCAATCCTCTGTGTCAAAGTAGCTGCACACATTTAGTGTCACTGAAGTTTGAACAGTAGGTGGCAGCAATGCAACATGCTGGATGCCAGCTGCCTAACTCCACAGAATGTTGAAGGGGACAAAGGGGAAAATTTGCGGGGAAAATGCGCCTTTACAGGAATTACGTGGCATCATGAAATTATGCGGAATATCATTGAATTTGCATGAATCCAATGTGGTGGTGGGTTGTAGTCATTCGCAGGCATTATTTTTTGAGTTGGTGTATGAGATGTTTAGTTAATATGATTTTATTCATATATGAGTGTATTCTTCCAGTCCACTTGATGTGAAGAGGCCAGACTCCCCTGTCCCCAGCTGTGTGAAAAGGCCAGACTCCCCTGTCGCCAGCTGTGTGAAGAGGTCAGACTCCCCTGTCGGCAGCTGTGTGAAGAGGTCAGACTCCCCTGTCGGCAGCTGTGTGAAGAGGTCAGACTCCCCTGTACCCAGCTGTGTGTTCATGGAATTGTTTGCGGCGGGTGGGGCTAGTTTACTAGGCTAGACTTTTGTATTAACCCTCAAGCGACCGACCTGTTTTTGCGACTAATCTGACCGAGCGGGGTCATTTATGACCCCAAGGAGTTTATATAGAAATACCACCCTATAAATTATTTTTTGGGGTTCATTCAAATTTATTTACATCTTGTACATACTTGTCCCTCATCTAAAGGAAAAAAATGAGAATTTGAACATTTTATTGTTTTGCTAAAAATTAGTCAAACTTACATACGTATATGCTAAATATGATGTATGCCCTCATTTGCATATGTAAACATCAAAATACAAAAAACATCCAATACATTTTTTCCTTCTCTCATCATCAGTAATCATCTGAGAAAGTTTCATGGTGATAGCTATCATTTTAATTTTTTAGCCTATTCACTTGTAGTAGTCTTACCGTAATAATACAGTATATTTATGCTAATTATGGAAATTGCTCAAAGTGAAACTTTGGGAAACCAAGCTAAATTCTATCCATTAGGCCCATAGATGATATTCCTGTACTCAACATTTATGGGTTCATGAAATCACAAGATCAGAGAATATGGTAATTTACATAGACAAAACCATGTCTCAATCATATAACCTTGTGCACACTCAAAATTTCTCTGAAACTTTTTTCTGGACATTGTAGCTGTGAAAAGGTGTCTTCCATATGTATTAGAGCAAAGAAATGATTCAACTGATGCTTCAGCCTTTGTATAGCCATATAATAAGGAAAATTCTAAAAACGCCATTGATTTCTACACTGATGACTTGTTTCCTCCCTCTTTGTTCATCAGGATGACTTCCATTTCATATTCACATCATGTGTCTAGGACCACTGTACCATTATATCAACAAATATGGAGCAATAACAGAGGAAATGCTACCTGGGTGCCCTCACATTATGCTTCGTTGGCTATCGCAGGGGTGCCCTATTTATTTATATTTTAATACTATAAATGTTTATATTATGAATATTTTAGGTCTGCTAACTATGGCCTGCCCCAAGACACAAAATACAAAAAGCAGAGTTTGAAAATTACAACAACAATGGACATTATAATGTTGAGTATCTCATGGATCCTCTCGGGGTCATAAATGACCCCAGAGGTGTTTTGATTATAAATCCCACATAGATGGTCCAAATCTCACAAAAATCATTCACAACATGCACAACATATGTATTGACAAACTCCTAGAAGGACAAGTTTTTCTGATGAAAATTGCAGAAATGGTGTATGAAAATATGTGCCCGGGGTCATAAATGACCCCAGTCGGTCGCTTTAGGGTTAAAGTTGAGGAAATGACAAAGACAATGAAACCGAAACACCTGTAATTTAAGACTGTGGGAGGTTTTAAGCCTAAATTGGACCAGCCTGGGGGCCATTCTTCCCTCCAGTGTGTGTGTGTGCATGTGTGTGAGTGCGTGAGTGTGTGTGCATGTGTGGTGTGTGTGTGTAAGAGGTGAGGTGGGATGTGGTGGCGGGTTGTGGTCATTCACAGCCATTTTTTATGAGTAGGTGTATGAGATGTTTATTTAATGTGATTTTATTCATATGTGAGTGTATTCTTTCAGCCCACTTGATGTGAAGAGGCCAGGCTCCCCTGTCCCCAGCTGTGTGTCCATCAAGAGTGACCAGTCCATGGATAAACCACTGCGTTTTGGAAAAGGAGACTCCTCTGATCAGAAGTAAGACACATAGTGAGACACATATCAAACCAAAACATTCTGTTAGTGCTAGTATGTGTGTGTGGGTCTGTGTCTGTGTGTCTGTGTTTTACAGTCTTCCTGGATTTTCATGATGCGTTTGGCACTCTGCCCCATAATGTCATGTTTCACAAACTGGAATAAATAGGATTACCAAAGCTCTACACAAATGTTATTAAGACATTTATGCTAACTCCTTTATTCAAGTTATATGTGGGAAAGCATGAAAGAGCCAGTGCTGTTTAAAGTCGGCATCAAGACTGGGTGCCCATAGAGCGCCTTTAACTTTATTCCTCTAACCACTCTTGGCTTAAATGAATATAACATATCAGTGCATGTCCGCAGGTGTGCGCTCCCCTAACCCCTTACTGTATGGTGCAATTGACAATTCAGCTTCCACCCCCACTCTCATGTGATGGAATTAAAACGGCATTGATCATTACCTGGGGAAAATCTAGACCACTGATAGGAAGGATTGTGATACAATATGTTCTGTTTTTATACATTGTAATATAATAGTCAGGAGTTTAACCATTTGAAATATTTTCCTTCCAGTGTTTCACAGCAGATATCTAAGAAGTCCAAGAAGATGGACAGAAGCGGACAAGAGGAGGAAAAAAGAGGAGATATAGAGGGGTATTCTGCAGACCACAGGTCAGCTTGGCTCATTGATTCAATCAATTGTGTGTATTTCACCTTTAACCTTTTGACACCCCCCCCCCCCCCATCCCTCATAACTTAGGAACCGAATGGCGTATGACCACCAAACTTGGAGAGGATGATCTTCAGCCAAAGATCTATGAATGACATCAGTTTGGTGTCATTATTGGATATTATGACATCATTATGACGTCATTTCCTAATTTTATTGCCTGTTATTATTTACTTCAGACCACTACAAATGTTCACAAGGGTGTCTGATGCTGATGAAAATGTAAAAAAAATATGAAAAGTGATGATGATGAGACTTAGATCAGTGATTTTTGGTCAGGCGTACCTGTCAGAAAACCGTTGCCATGGCAACAACAAAAAATATAAACCTAATCTTTTGGTATCACACTGTTGCCAACTTCATTTTAGGAAAAGTCACAAAGTTTTGTAGTCATAGCTTTAGTCATTCAGGAGTTATACGACATCAAAGTTGGTGCGGGCACTTTTAGCCCCCCCCCCCGGTCTGGATAGGGTTAAGCAGAGCCGGTTCTGACTTACATGGAGCCATGGGTAAAAATATGCCTAGGGGTCCTCCTAACTAAAATCAAGTTGTCATTGTTTAATGTGCAAACAACAAACAATGATTCAGTTTTGATATATGTTGGACATATAAAGTTGGGCATATGCAGTTCTATTTCACTCCTTGAATTCATATTTAAGATGCAGGTTTATTGTGAATATAAATATGGATTATTGTGAATAATGTGTTCATTATATATTATGGTTCACCTTCCTCATACCACAAGTTTTGTTCCTTCACCAAGAGGTCTGCATACCGTAAAGTACCAAGTAATAGCCCAGACTATTATTTGTCTGAATCACGCAAGAGACCCGGCGCGTATTTGAGACAGGTGGCTATTTGGGACAGGCGATTAATCAACAGAGACCAGTGGCATGATTGAGGCACCGAGTTACAAACAAACACAGTAGGCCCTAGACATACCGGTATTGCTGGTATGCACCCACTCCCAAAAATGATACAATATCAGTGGGATTCCATCCTGGTCAGAGTATGCCTGCAGCAGTAAGTGCAGCATTCAATTTGCAGTAGCTCTGCTCACCACGGGCCCACGGGCGCCTAATCAAAGACTGTGCGTGACGTAGCTAATGGTTGAAAATAACACACCTACCGGTAGGCCTTAGTAAAGTTGATGTGTTTTAAGTGCGATTGCAATGGTATCGGAATGAAACAATGTGTACTAGCAGGCATGGAATGGATCTTCGCACATCAAAGGTAGGATATGGTTTCCTTCATATTGCCCGCCGCGGCAAACACTTAAAAAAACATTAGTTCCCTTTGATTGCGTCTTTGCCATGTTTAACAAATATGTTTCATATAATTTCCGAGCATTACATTCATGGCATCATACAGCTGTCTGACAAATAGCTAGTGCTAAGTTCATCTAGAGAGTTCGATATGGGTTGCATTTTACTGTGTTGGTCATGTATAGGCTGTCTTACCAGCAAACACATGTTGTTTTGGAAAGCATTAAAGTTTCAACGGCTTCATGTCCGAGGCATAGGAGTAGAGTATGGATGTTCAAGCGTATTTTGCACACGGGATGTGTGTTCATTGCTATGCTGTGTTTGCTATTGGTTGTTGCGGCTTTGGGATGCAACTAACAAGTGATTGTGATGTAAACTCTTGGCATGCATGATGCAGCAGGCACGCTGCATGTACTTTAGTCCAAAGTTATGATAAACTTATATAAACTTTTGAGTGTGAAAAGTGCTTAGTTTGCATTAAGTATGGTGTGGTACATGATAGACGTCCGTAGTCTATGACTGTGTTGAGAGAACAGGAGGTCGGGGAAGTCAAGGCAGTTTAAAAGACTTTCTTTAACCAATGGTAAAGCGAACACATCTTAAGTCTCGCACAGTAAAACGTCCTCATCACCAATGTCTGTTTGTTAAACGGAAGCATCTGCAGGTATACCCTCGGAATGCCCCATGCTACTCTTACACACGCTAGCTGTCTTTGGACATTTACAAAGGGTATTCCCCAAATAGATGATGTAGATGGGATCACCCACCCATGTCAAACGCTATTGGCTAAAAAACGTCTGTCAAACTACGGCTCAGAGGTTGAGAAATATTACGGTAGACCCAGTTAGAACAACATAGAAATGATATGTCTATTATCACAGAACAAAATGATACAACAGTGTAAGTGTGGATGATGAAGAAATCATTTCATCTATTCATCCATCTGTGGTAGAAAAGAAAGGTGCGATCCAAAACAATTTAATTAATTAATTAATTAATTCATTCATTCATTCATTCATTTGAATTTGCGTATTCACTTTAGGTAAGGAAAAGGTGCAATCCAAAGTCATTTAAATATAAGAATAATTTGAAGTTTAACTTGTAGCTTAGGCCTAGCTTCAATTGTTTTAGAGTAAGGTGCAAAGTAATTTATGCCCGTGTAATTTTTTCCCTGGAAATAATGAAGTTGCGTTCAATAGATAAGAGTACATGAAAGCATTTGCCGACACGTTTGCATCTTGCAAGTGTTAGATTTATGAAAATGACCCTCATTTAAACTAGCAATGACATAACACGTGACAGTCGACTTTACGGTACTTCGCCATTTGTTTTTGTAGTTTTAAGTCTGACTTCAGATGTCGATGTGTTTGAAGTTATGTTATGATTGTTGCGGACATCTGTTATTTATTGCATTTAGGGTGGTGGAAAAGCGGTAAGTGTTAATGGGGTAGGAAATGACAGCGCTCATCCTTAACTCATTGGCTGCCTTGGGCGGCGAATGACGTCATTTCGAATAGTGACGCCCCCTGCCTTTGACGGCGTTCGCCGATAATTGCGTTTTTTTTACAGCCACGCCTTGAGGACGGTCTGACCTATGTTGTGTATAAATTTCACGCCTCTAGGCATGTTCTAACTGTTCCTGTAGGTGGCAGAAGTGTCCTTAGGAACAGTCAGGGCAGGGCATTAGCTCAGAGCAAGAGGAAATGTCAAGACAAAAACATCCCTTTAATTATAATCTCAAAAGTAGCATAGCAAAATCATTTTTGAAAGTAAAGCACCTGTGACAGTAGTCTACTTTCTTGCCCTCTGATTTTAACACAGGTAGGCTAATGATTTTAGTGTCAGAGCCTCACAAAAAAATATTCCTCTCATGAACAAATACAACTCCCCCCTTTTGATATCTAGTTAGTAGGCTTTGTAGCTAGCTTGCCCAAAATACACCATGTTCAATCAGAGATGATCTGTGTGGCAACCGTTTCATTCTGGATATGTGATCAGCCTACACAATATCAGGATGATGCGTACAAAAGATCATCTAACAGGAAAATGCACTAGTATGCCATACTATTAGGGGGGGGTGTAAATACCAAATACCACAATAGCCCTGATTTTCTGATGCTACCACATGTTTGAAACACTGCTGTGTAATTTTTTTGAAAAAATCTTCCAAAAAAAAACCCCTACCCCAGAAATTACTTTTCCCACCCAAAAAGATGCGTTTTTCGCCTATTTTGCCAGTTTATCCACAGTTATCCAAGAACTACACATGAGTATGTTCATGATTTCCCATTTAATAGTCTAAAATGTATGATGCTATATCACAGTAGAACTTTGAGCTATATAAGTACAATGTCAAGGTCATAATAGAGGTCAAAGGTTACAAAATATCAATTTTTAAGGGGAAAATATGTGATTTTCAACTGCTGTTCCAGTACAATGCACTAATTATTTCCCATATTAGCAATTTTATGGTCTTACATGTGGCATAGCATATCAAAGTTGTAATTTGAAATATGCAAGTGCAATGTCAAGGTCATAATAAAGGTCAAAAGTTACAAAATATCGATTTTTAAGGAAAAAATTGTCATTGGGTTGCTGACCCAGTGCAACACACAGATTATGTTCATAATGGTCCATTTAATGATCTTAGGTCTTTGAACTATGCAAGTACAATGGGTCAAGGTCATAATACAGGTCAAAGGTTACAAAATATTGATGGGGGGGGTGCGATTTTAAAACTAATGTGAAAATGAATAAACCTGAAATATTAACACACATTTGATCTAGCTCTTGACTTTTCTAATCATACATATTGCTAATGTGTCACAATAATGTGGTGTAAAGAACAAAAGGGACCTAAGAGACAAAGGTCAAGCAAGTTGGATGACCCAAGTGAAAACGATAAATCAGTTAACTTTATGTGCATCGCACCAATTTCAAATCAGATCTACATGTTGCTACTATGCTTAGAAAAGCGTAATGTGTAATGTGTAATGTGTGTTTATTATTCAGGGCCAATACCCTCTTCCATCATAACTGAAGTTTCACATGTGAAGAACAATTAACAACAACAGCATCAATGTTACCAATGGTGAATGTGCCTTTCTTGATGTTTTTTGGTTCATGCAAATTGCTCTTTGTCTCTTTGTAAGCATAGGCTTCACTTGTGGATACCAGGCCCTCAAACAGACTTCACGAAGGCTATTTCTGACCAGTTGAGCAGAAACATACACATCAGTACCCTGCAAACCTCATTTTTCAGGGCTCTGGCAGTGCTTTTCCTGTGCCACCTGTCCCAAGGAAGGAGATGGTGATCCCACTTCCAAGTTTTAAAACCGTTCTAGTCTCCTATACGTCCCCTGGTGTAACTGCATGTCTCTTGACATCTCGTCCATGCTCTGGACACTCTGCTTCTTCACAGCACACATTGATGTGGTATCTTGGATGGATAACAGCTGAGTAAATTTAGTGGATGATAGACACCAACCCATGGTAACTCCAGGGGTGGGACATTGAAAACATGCATGTGACCAAAAAACAGCCAGAAAGGATGGAAAAAGAGAGATAGGCTGTGCCACCACCTACAGGATAACTCTGTTTTGGGGCTTGTTTATATTACCTTTACCATTTCTACCCACTGTTAAATTTGCACAACAGTAGTCAAATGGACTCACAGTGTTGCTTCCTAACTGGACAGGCTGATATCACAAAAGTGATCCACACTGATCATTGTGACATAAAAGAGACGCGCAGAGCCTATGTTCCAACCTTATTGTCCTCAAATTTGTAATGACCAAGTCTTAATCTCTTATCTAAGGCTCTCATGTCAATGTTGTTATGATGTAGTTGAGTCATTCCAGCAAAGTCTGATTGGGTCTGAACTGATCATGGAATGTAGGTGGGCGCATCTGTACAAAGAGGCTATATTCCATGATCAGTTCACATGATTTTTAAGCAATTTTGATCACTTTAACCCTCAATATAACCTAGAAATAAGATATTGCATTGTGTAAAATATTGGCATACCACATAAGTAGCCATTTAAGTGCCCTTAGTTAACTTTCTACACTGAAACATCAAAAATAGGCATTTTAAACCATTTTCGTGACCTTTGACCTTAAGTAGGACTGACACTACACATTTTGCTGCTCACTTACAGTATGGCATGGTACATGAAATACCAGTCAATAGCCCAGTATGACCATATTTCAATTCTGCACTCCATAAAAGATGGGGAACCATGGAAAAATGGTAAAATAGGCATTTAAGACCATATTGATGACCTTTGACCTTGAATATGACCTTGACATTTGACTTTTTTTTGCTCAAAATACACCTCCAGCATGGCATGCCACATGAAATGCCAGTAGATGATCCAGCATGGATATATTTTTACTCTGTACCTCATAAAACATTGGGAACTATGGACAATTAGCACAAAAACAGGCGTTTTGGGGGTTAAAAAGTAATTTCTGGGGTAGGGGGGGGTTTTCGGGCTTGATTTTCAAAATTTTTACATCAATGTATTCCTAAGACATGGTAGCATTAGAAAATCTGGGCTAAAGTTGAATCTGAACATTTTCATCAAATAACACCCCTCCCTAATAGTATGGGGGCTGGTGGTGATAGTAGTCACCTCAGTTGGGGATGCTAGTTCGCTACGCTACTTAGCTACAACTTACAACTAAGCCTAAATAAAGGAGCCTGGGTAAGTCAACTATTCTAACTCATTCTACAGTTACTTTTTATGGATCTGTACAGTATGATCAGCTTACTGTATCATCAAAAAAAGACAGGGGGGTTGCAGATTCCCAGAACAGAGTAGCCTTGTGTGGTCAGATGTATTCAGCTCACATGAGAAAACATTGTTTAGCCTCAGACCAGCTAGCCTTCACCACTCCAATCGGCTTGTGAAATGTTGGATATGTGATCAGTACTTTCAGGCCCGTTTCTAGGATTTGGGGGGCCCAAGGCAAAGGGGTTGTTGGGGGCCCTAGAACATTTTCTTTTGGACGGGGGAGCTTGTCGGGACAGCCACAGCTCCAGAATCTCTGTTTCGGATGGGCCAGACCATTTCTGGATGGCACTTCAGTCATAGTCACATAGCCTACCATTACAACATAATGTCACAGAATCCATGTAAACCTAATGATACAAACAGGAAGTTACCTCATACTTAGACAGTGCGTTTAGGCCAGAGCCATCTAATATCAGAGTTACGCCACTCCCATAGACCTCTATGGACCAATCTTTCCACAGCAATGGCGGCTCTCATGGAGCCTCACTGAGCTTTAACATGGAAATCCCCATTGACTTTAGTTCTATTAGAAGTTACTTAGTTCCAGGAGGTGGCCGTAGAACACAGAAAATGTGGTAAAGGTAATGTAATTTGTTTGTACTTAATCTTTGTTTGGTATGTGATGGTTCTGTGTTAGTTTCCAACGAACAGAAGTTTACATTTTAATCTACGCAAATCACATCACCAACCGACTTCCTGGTCCCCGGTTTGCGCAACTCTGTTATTAGATGGCTCTGGTTTAGGCTATGCAGGGAAACACATATATGATGGGCAACGAATGTATAGGCCTAACGCACAAGCATACACCAGCATTTTCTGTGAGGAAATGCAATCTAGTTATTATGATAACTTATCCCTACAGTTCATGAAACTTCATGAATAAAGACATGGGCAAATATAGCCCATAAAATTCAATAGGCTCATACTTTCTCATGTAGGCTAATTGAATGTCCTGTTGTTTACTGTAACCTGGCCTATCTCACATAGGCCTATGGTTTTTTGACCCTACCACCAAAATCATGATCTGCATTGCCAATCACAAATAAAGAATTAGGTCTAATCTTTCCAACCGCTTTTAAAATCTAACCGAGGGTGAACTATTTGTGCACAAATAAGTATTGACTCATAAAACTCATAAAAGTCCAGAAACCCAAGGCTGAGAAACTGATGAACAGGCACAGTGGGGGGTTTGGGGGATATGATATTGGTAAGCAAGAATTATGTAACCAAGCCAAGGGGGGTCTGCCCCAGACGGTATTTAAAATAAATAAATAAATAAATAAACGCTCTCAAAAGGCGCATTTTAAGCAGACAACCTCCCTGCTACTACTCTGTCATTTTTCTATACGCTGCGTTTCGTATTGCATCCATCACGCACTTCTAAATATAAGACAATCCAAACACAACACAAAAGTTGTGTTGTAACAGCCTTCCGATTACAGTAACAATTCACATTTAATGCAATAAACAATAGGCTAACACATCAGCGCAGTCATCATTCCAGAAGGGGTGTGTGTTCTTCTGAACCAGGTGATGAATGAAATCACCTGCATTACTCCGTGGTTACAAACAGGCTAAAAATATCCCAGTGTCCTTACCTTGAGTTGTCTTGACCGCAGAATGTCTCCCAACCAACACATTTCCATTATGGTCCCAAATTCCAGTTTGTAATCTACATCATCGCTGATTAGATAGCAAGAAAGGGATTGTGCCACAATTTAGCTAGGCTATCCCACGCAGCTCACTTGTGTTGACTCATGTTATCTGAAATATAGGTCACGGAAAACTGTTCCGTGTCGAGAAACGGCGCGTTATTGAACAATCTCTTGATGTTTGCACAGTGCTTGTTAGGCTACAGCACTTCACAGACTGACACTGTAAATTAAGCATCTCGCCGTCTATTGTGCGATGTCAACTGGACTGGGACAGTTTGGTTGCAGTACAGAGAGTAATGCTGTCTTCGAGAGTAACTCTTATGATAAAAACTGTCTGGAGCCAAAAAATATGATATGTAAACTGGCGTCTGTGCAACATTCACAGAGAGAGATTATGTCCCTCCATCTTCAGTTTGTATTTGCGCTGGATTTGACGCTTTCTCTGATTGGAAGGGGGGCCCCCTCCAGCTGGGGGTACTTTGACCAAACTGTCGCTGCACTTTAACTTTCGGCACTTGACTTGACGCTGTCGCTGATGCAAACCAATTGGAAGGGGGGCCCCCTCGAGCAGGGGGTATTAGAGAGGCGCTGTTGCTTCCCTCGCAGCAGAGCCCTCCATACAGAGATGACAGTGTCTTATTATAAAGCTGTTTAAAATCGTCATTGCAGTTGAATACACACTGTCGTCCTTGGGGGCCCCTCCTACCCGGGGGCCCTAGGCAACTGCCTACATTGCTTACCTTAACGTAATGGGCCTGAGTACTTTATCAAAAGAAAATGCATTGAACAATATATGACAAATCACTATAGCAGAAACATGATGACAGTAATCATCAATCTGCAAATCGTCCGCTCTGCCAAAGAAGCAGCTTTAAGCTGGACTGCCTGCCTCCCCTTCACACACACACACCCACACACACATCCACGGTACTGGAGGAGGAAACAAACCAGCTGTGATTCGTTCCCCAACAAGAAGAGAGCACAAATAAACAGGAGGACGATGAGACAGTATTTCTGTGAGTTTACGGAGTTTCGTGCACCTGCTGTCATGATCCATTGTGCGCGCCAGCAACAAACCAAAACACTCTTGTTTTGAGAAAACCCCGTTATATTTCTGTACATTATTAGGTTGAAAAGATCATACAAAGTAGAAAATATGTCTTTATTACTTAGTAAACTTTCATGTAAAGATCAAATTTGGCAATAGGCAGCCCAGTTTCAATGAGCAGCATAGTTGCAGTACCTTTTTGACCATTTGTGTCTTTAACACTAGAACTACCAGGATTTTTCTGCCTACCTAGAAGTACCAGAGAGGGGTCATTTGACCCGGCGGCTTTTACCTAATACACTAAATCACTCATTTTGTTATGGTAATGAGGCTGTTAGGGGCCGTGTGTGGGGTGAGGGGTGAGGGGGTCACACCTTACAGTGCTAACAGCCAAGACAAACAGGGACAGACAGCTTCTTCCCAAGGGCTGTCAGCCTCCAAAATCACCACAGGTAAATAGCAACTTGCATGAAGATATCAGCAGCAAAGACAGATAGCACAGTTTGGCGGACAGTGTGTTACAGTTTTTCTCAATTGGTTTGGCTCATTTCTTGAAACTGAGATGTCATTCTCAAAACATGGACAAATCCCAAAACTAATTTGCAGTTCCTCACAACAGAATGGCATTGCTTTCATCAAATTTCAAATGCTTTTGTACATGTCTCAATCATTTAGTACATCCTTGCAAATGGCTATGTACAAGTATCCTACAGTTAACACAATCAGCTTACATTTAGTAGAATTTTCAAATGAATGTACCTTGCTGATCTATCCCAATTGGTTGATTCTCAGTGTAATGGTTGTCCTGAAAACATGTCAGCACATTTTCTTCATATAAGTCATCAATGAATGTGTGAATGTCGTGATCATGACGACTGCAACCAGATAATGGTTGAATTACAGTTTTCTCGATTGGTTTGGCTCATTTCTTGAAACTGAGATGACATTCCTATAACCATTGGGTCATTTGGCCAAGCATTCTTACACTTCTGCACAACAGTTCAGATAACTAGCAAAATGTCATATACCTCCCAAAACACCTCATTCTTGCATCAGCACTAAACCGTCTCACAAGTAAATAGTCAGTACCATCAAAATGGCATAGATCCTTCTCAATTACTTTGGCTCATTTGCATTCATTTAGTCCTTCTGTCAAAATAAACTGGATGGTTCAGCATAACTACATGGATCCTCAACACTCGCTCATATCACCACAAAAACAGTTTACCCATGTGTCAAAACTAAATTTCTTCCCCACATATATCATCAGTACCCCCAAAATACATTGTCCCTTTGCCATTGTGTAAGCACTGCCAGTCAAAATGTTTAGGTGTTTTATCTACGTTCAGCTAACAGATTTCGACTATGTATAAAAATGAAAAAGTGAGTGAAACCATTGAAGTTTGACAACACAGATAATTTACCAAGGACATTTATCAGTAACTTTCTTTACTGTAAATTCATATACAGAAAGTAATGCCCATATATCACAGGTTTCTCATGGGTTTGGCTCATTTCTCAAAACAGAGATAACGTTCTCAAAATAACATGGATAAATGCCAAAGCAACTAGCAATTGTTCAAAACAGAATGTCGTTTGAAAAAATGTCATGAAATTAGCCAAATAACAGAGGAAACTGTAGTATACACGGTTGTAAAATTATTTTCTACTAACTAGTTAAGTTACAATACCATCTGACCTGTTGAACACTGTCATGAATTTACTATGTAATGAAATTCTTAAAATATGATGTCCTTGACTGTTTTGGGAATTGCGTAGACCACTTTGCATATGATGACTTACACAATGAAATAATGCTGACGTGTTCTGGAAAGGGCAACCATTAGACTGAGAATTGTCTAATTCGTTTAGATAAGCAAGGTCAATTTATTTGGAAAATGTGCTAAATGTATGCTGAATCTGTCAACTGAAGGGTATTTGTACATATCCATCTGCAGAGATGTACTAAACATTTGAGACATGTACAAAGCATTTGATATCTGATGAAAGCAATGAAAAATGCCATTCTGTTTTGGGAAATTGCAAGTTGGTTTGGGGATTTGTCCGTGTTGTTTTGAGAATGTCATCTTAGTTTTGAGAAATTAGCCAAACCAATCAAGAAAAACTGTAACGTGTGAATCTCCCATGCCATGTGACCATAACGACTCATGTGAATGCAACCTGGCAATTGTTAGATGGATAAATACCAGTGCATGTGGACTACTGCTTCATTTCCCTCAAGAATTTTGTGGTGAAAGAAGCTCCTCTCCAAGGAACGAAGATGCAGAGATACAGCACTCAACAGGCATTGGAAATGATCCACACACGCACGCACTCACACACACACTCTGTGTCTCAAGTGACAGCTGTGAGCTGCTAACAGCCACATTTCCACAACAAAAGGAGTGTCCGCAGGGGGTCCCAAAGGGTCAAATGACCCCCTTGTGGGGCTTTTAGGTAAAAAGGTCAATTGACCCCTCCGTGGTAGTTCTAGTGTTAAATTAATATCATCTTGTTTTCTTTGCCTTTTTTGAGACATTGGAAACATTGCATCTATGTTATTTTCACCATTTAAGATTTTCTACAAAAAAATGATCTAAATGACAATATTTTATTTTAAAAATCGGAGGAAATGTTGTCGGTAGTTCATATAATGAAATAACAATGTCTGTTTTTCCTCAAACACATACCTATCCAGAGAAAAAAAATTAAAATTTCAAAGTGGTCTATCAATTTTTGCCAGAGCTAGTATGTAAGCTCATTCTTCAGTATCTTGGCAGGAAATGAGAAAAAAGTGGACCACTAAGCAAATGTAGTAGAGAAGACATTATTAACTAAATAGTTTGCCGAAAATGTCAATGAAATGTGGTATCGTACTGAAGAGTCTAAATTGTGTATAGCTGAAGTTCTGCAGAGATGCACTAATAATTCATTAGTTAGGTAGTTACTCCACCCACACAGTAGTTTGCTGTGATGCTGTCCAGTGCAACACTTTGGTATGCTGGTATTCTTTGAAGATCACAGTAGAATACTGCGATATGAAGGTTAGGTGACAAACAGCAAATAATACAATGATTTCACAGTAATTTGCTATGTGTCATGTGATCATTACAGTAGCATAGTTTAACAGAACATCACAGTAATTGTGACAATTCACAGTAAATTATTGTGAAATCTGTGTGTTTATTTTTGCAGTGTATCATATTGGTTTGATTTACAGATGTAAGGTGATTTGTGAGATACTGCAGGATCATAAACACCTTCTGAAAGACAGATTTCAGTGTTTGACTGAAGGAATCTCAAGGCAGGGAAACCCCACACTCCTCAATGAGATCTACACAGAGCTCTACATCACAGAGGGGGGCAGTGGAGAGGTCAATGAAGAACATGAGGTCAGACAGATTGAGGCAGCATCCAAGAGATCAGATGCATATGACAAACCAATCAAATGCAACGACATCTTTAAACCCTTACCTGGACAAGAAAAGGACATTCGAGCTGTGCTGACAAAGGGAGTGGCTGGCATTGGGAAAACGCTCTCTGTGCAGAAGTTCATTCTGGACTGGGCTGAAGAAAAAGCCAATCAGGATGTCCACTTCATATTTCCTCTGCCTTTCCGTGAGCTTAACCTAGTGAAGGAGGAACCTCTCAATTTAGTTGGTCTGATTAAACGATTCTTTGGTGACATCCATGATATCAGCATTTTCACTGATGACAAATGCAAAGTTCTGTTCATCTTAGATGGTCTTGATGAGTGCCGGATTCCTCTGAATTTCAACTCCACCTCAAAGTGTTGTGATGTAACAGAAGCAACCACAGTGTCTGCTTTGCTGACCAACCTCATCAAGGGGAATATGCTGCCCTCTGCCCTCCTGTGGATCACCTCCAGACCAGCAGCAGCCAATCAGATCCCTCCTGAGTGTGTGGACCAGGTGACAGAAGTACGGGGGTTCAATGACCCCCAGAAGGAGGAGTACTTCAGGAAGAGAGTCAGTGATGAGGACCTGGCTAGCAGAACCATTGGCCACCTGAAGTCATGCAGGAGCCTCTTCATCATGTGCCACATTCCTGTCTTCTGCTGGATTGCAGCCACTGTGCTAGAGATAATGTTTGGAGAAAGAAACACAGGAGAGATCCCCAAGACTCTCACTCAAATGTACACACACTTCCTGATTATTCAGACACAGACCAAGCAGAAGTACACTGAAAGAAAAGAGACAGAGGAAGGGATGATTTTCAAGCTGGGGAAACTTGCTTTTCAGCAGCTGCAGAAGGGCAATCTGATTTTCTATGAGCAGGACCTGAGAGAGTGCGGCATTGACATCACAGAGGCATCAGTGTACTCAGGAGTGTGTACCCAGATCTTCAAAGAGGAGGCTGGGCTGTACCAGGGGAAGGTGTTCTGCTTTGTGCATCTCAGCATTCAGGAGCACCTTGCAGCATTATATGTGCATCTGACCTTCATCGTCCACAAGGAAAATGTTCTTAACCCTGCAACCGCAAGGCCAGCCACCTTTATGTCTAAGCTTGCTCAATTCACATCCCAGATTGCTCAGATGTTCTGGGCTGCCCCTGTGTTCGTCTATGATCTGCACAAGACAGCAGTAGATTGGGCCTTACATAGTCACAACGGTCATCTAGACCTTTTCCTCCGCTTCCTCATGGGCCTATCACTGGAGTACAATCAGAATATCTTGAAAGCTCTGCTACAACAGGGAACCATCCAATCACAGAGCACAGATGACACTGTCCAGTACATCAAGCAGACGATCAGGGAGAATCCCTCATCAGAGAAATGCATGAATCTGTTCCACTGCCTCAATGAGCTGAATGACCAGTCCCTAGTGGAGGAAATCCAAAGCTACCTGAAGACATCAGGAGGTCTAAAGGAAGCCAAACTATCCCCTGCACAGTGGTCAGCTGTGGTGTTTGTGCTACTGACCTCAGATCAGCAGCTGGATGAATTTGACCTGAATAAATATGGAGGATCAGAGGAAGGTCTGCTGAGGCTGATGCCTGTGGTCAAGGCCTCAAGATCAGCAAAGTAAGTCAATCAAAAAACACCACTATAATCATGAAGTGTGTGTGTGTGTGTGTGTGTGTGTGTGTGTGTGTGTGTGTGTGTGTGTGTGTGTGTGTGTGTGTGTGTGTCTGTCTTTCTGTCTGTCTGTCTGTCTGTCTGTCTGTCTGTGTGTGTCTGTGTCTGTGTCTGTGTCTGTCTGTCTGTGTGTGTGTGTGTTGTAAAAGTGTCAGCTTATTGAGGTGTATCATGATCAGTATCAGATAGTTGAGTGTGTGCATACGTGCGTGTGTGTGTGTGTGTGTGTGTGTGTGTGTGTGTGTGTGTGTGTGTGTGTGTGTGTGTGTGTGTGTGTG